>NW_017259404.1:938970-960886 GCF_001594045.1 Atta colombica
TATATATATATACACAAGGTGGGGCAGTAACTCTATTCACTTAGAATGTTTTACTATTTTTAGAAATATAAAATGATATATTTATTGAAGTTGTTTAACATTGGGGGGGGAGGGGGTACAATATACTGATAATAGTTTTTCTATGGGTGGAGGCACTTCGAAGATTTCAAGATTACTTCCACTTTTTAAAATGGAATTGTATGATTTTTTTACATAATATGATTCCTCTAATTATTCTGCATATAAAACTATTAAAGTAGTGGTATAGTTTAGACTAGATATTTTCTACTTTATTCTGGCATACATATATATTGACATAAAATATTAAATAACTTACAAATTATTAATATTATTAATATTTTTGTAATCCTTAATATTTTTATGAACAGAATAATGAGATGAATCAATTGATGGAAAGAAAACACAGTTGCTTATTTAAAAATTATCCTTTTTGCATACATATTTTTTTTTAAAGCAACTATGTGTTTTCTTTCCACCAATTGAATCATATCATTATTGATATAAAAGTATTAAGGTACAATTATATAAAAATTAATAATTTATGAGTTATTAAATACTACATGGACTGAAAAGTTCCGGGATTTTTAATGAAAACAAGCGTTTTTTGGGCATATTTATTCCTCAACATAGTTGCCTTCGATACACTTGGTATAGCGATTTTCCAACATTTCGATGTTCTTTCTGTAGTACGAAATGTCCAAGCCTTCAAAATACGCCTCGGTTTCCGCGATGACTTCCTCATTCGATGTGAATCTCTTTCCCTGGAGCCACTTGAGATTTGGGAACAGATAATAGTCGCTGGGGACCAAGTCTGGAGAATACGGTGGGTGACTAACCAATTCGAATCGTAATTGATCCAATTTGGCCATCGCTTTCAAGGACGTGTGTGACGATGCGTTATCGTGATGGTATAGAACGAAGGCGAAAGTAGCGCCACTTAAACGATTGTAGCTTGTAAACGAATGAATGAAATGTCATGAAACTTCATACATAAACTAATGACAGATGAATTTCTCGAAATGAATCATGTTCATTTTCTAGTGGCGCCACTTATTGAAAAATTTCGGGACTTTTCAGCCCATGTAGTATATTTTACATCAATATATGCCAGAATAAAGTATAAAATATCTCGTTTCTTTATATTCGTTTTTATTTATGTTCTCGTTTCTTTAATTATTGATTTCTTGATATACCATTTTAATATTTTTATATGCAGAATAATTAGAGGAATCATATTGTGTAAAAAAAAATCATACAATTCCATTTAAAAAAGTGAAGATGACTTTGACATCACCGAAGTGCCTCCATCTATAGACAAATTGTTAGTAGTACATTATATCCTCTTGATGTTATACAACTTCAATAAATATATTATTACATATTTTTTAAAATAGCGGAAATATTTTAAGTGGACAGAGTTACTACCCCATTCTTTACATATATGTATATACTACATGGGCTGAAAAGTCCCGGGATTTTTCAATAAGTGGCGCCACTAGAAAATGAATATGATTCATTTCGAGAGATTCATCTGTCACTAATTTATGTATGTTTCATGACATTTCGTTCATTCGTTTACAAGCTACAGTCATTTAAATGGCGCTACTTTCGTCTTCGTTCTGTACTATCACGATAACGCATCCTTGAAAATGATGGCCAAATTGGATCAATTACGATTCAAATTAATTGCTCATCCACCATATTCTCCAGACTTGGCCCCCAGCGACTATTATCTGTTCCCAAATTTCAAGCGGTGGCTCCAGGGAAAGAGATTCACATCGAATGAGGAAGTCATCGCGGAAACCGAGGCATATTTCGAAGGCTTGGACATTTCTACTATAGAAAGGGCATCAAAATGTTGGAAAATCGCTATACCAAATGTATCGCCTTCGAAGGCAATGTTGAGGAATAAATATAACTGCCCAAAAAATACTTGTTTTCATTAAAAATCCCGGGACTTTTCAGCCCATGTAGTACGTTTATTACATACTTTTATACTTTTATTTAAAAGAGGACATACCTCGCAAATAAAATTATATTCAAAGTTGTAATATCCCAAGCCAAATTTTACCTTTGTCTGCTTTATTTGCAATATAAACTGCAAAACCTAATTGAAATAAATAATTTAATAAACGTTAAATATGTACCCATATTATTAACAGTTCGGATACTGGCATAAATTTTATTAAGCGGATGAGTAAATTTAAGACATTATTATAAAACATCAATTATGTTGCATTGTCGCAGATATCAAAGAGCAACCCTATCCCTTATGTTTAATGATATCCTGTTGTTTTTAACTTCAATATGTGTCAAGCTATTTTTTTAGTTTCAAAGTACAGCATTTCTATTAATATATGAACTTAATAAATAATGAATTAAATTTGAGTCAAATTTAATACATTTTCAAGAATAAGTTATTTAACTACAATATTTTAGTTAAATTAATATATTGAGTAGAAGCAAAGGCAACATATAGAAATTATTAAAAATAAATAACTCAAAATAGTTATATATAGTACAACATTATGAATTTAACATTTGTATTCTTTTATATGTATTATTGGGATATTTGTACATAATATCAATTACAAAACCTATATAAATTATTATATTCAATTCTATATGTCAAAATACATTGAGCTTATTTTACAGAATATTTATAGCAATATAGTAATATAGATACTATATAGTAGAATTGACAACATGATAGTAGAATATTATAGAATATATAGTATGAAATAACTTTCAAAAACTCGCATTTGTTATAAAATTAAAAATAATTTTTAAAACTTTTTTTAGCTTATCTTTACTTGGCGTTAAAATGTGTGTATTCTAAAATATATATAAAAAAAAACACAATTGTTATGTAATGTCCCAATTTTGTACATAATCATTCCATGAAATTTAGGTAGGTGTCCGAATTTTGAGAGCAAGTAAAATTACGCATAAGACAATTAAAATTCTATATTTAATATAAAATTTTGTTGTAATTATTTACCTGTTTACGTAAATTCTCATCGAGATTGTAATTGGATAATTTGTGAAGAATTGCTATTGTCTCATTTATCTGAAATTATATTAATGTAAAACGAAAGTTTATAGTAAAACTGAAAATTTTTCATTCAATGAATAAGATTTTTTGTCATTTCAAATAAAATTTTGACATAATTTCATAGTTGTTTGTGCTTATTATTCTAATTATAAATAATTATTAATTCTTTTGATCTACTATGACTATACCTCAAAGTAAACAGTTTGACATATGTTGTTTAATGTAAGAAATAAAATGCTATTCAATATGAAATAAAAATAGTTATATAAACGTTTGCTAATATTAAACAATGTCCCTACATGTCCATATATGTTCTCCAAGCAATTGATACATAGATAGACAGAACTCTATACCTCGTATAAAGAAATATATCATTTGTATTGACATTTGTACTTTGAATATTATGTTTAGTTTGCGTGATATAAGGCACAGTTGTAGGTGGACGTGTAAATAAATTATTAATCATTATAATTAATCAAAGAGACATACGAGAAGTACTAAGAAAAATATACTTTTAACGTAGAATTCAATATAAACTTATAAACCATAGTGTTATAACTTGCGGTTCACAATGTATGATTATTTCACGTAATTGAAACTAATTATCCTTGTACATATATGTATATATAGGGTGTCTCATTTTAATTGTTGCATCAAATTATCTCAAAACGATATGAAAAAGTATATTTCAGATAAAAGAAATGAATTTCGAGTGAAACATACTTTTTTAAATACTTTTTAAATATATTGTTTGTTACATTCTTTCTTTTTTAGGTGCAAACACCTAAAAGATATTAGGATGACAATTTAGGATGTATTAGATGTACAGTCTCTATAAAAAAAATTGAATTTGGACGTATGTTTATTTACATTTCAAATAAAATATATACGTATAAAAGTTGTGTGCATAAGATTATATTTTTGTTTAATAAAACATTTTTAGTATATTTATTTTAATTGTTATTATTTTCATTATTAAATATTAAAATTTCTTTAATGAAACAAAAAATTTCTTTTTTTATAAGAAATTTTCTTTAAATATACGCATAAAATAATTCATGTAAAGTTTCATTGCGATTCACTGATTATTTACAGAGATAAAGAACAAATAAATATTTTGTTCATTTACTGGATAACTTCATACATCGCAATGTAACTCTATATATATAATCCTGAATGCATAATGTATTATACTTATATTAAGAAATTCAGATATTTGTCATTTATTCTACAATATACAATATATTTTTACTAGAACACAGATTTAAAAAATACTACTATTTATCAAAACTTATTATCCAGACAATAAATTGTCATCTTTGTCGCAATATTTTTAAACGTGATTAAAAATAATTTACTTTTTTAACAATTTCGTTATCATTTTGAAAATATGAAACATCCTTAATTCTCTGCTTCCACATTTAATCGATTATAATATCTATTCAAATATATTAAAATTTTTTTCCGTATAGTTTTAAGGGGAAAAACATTCATATTGTAAATAGCACTTACACACAGACGATTTACATATCATTGATACATTATTACATATTACTACATCAATATCATGCACATATAGGTACACATAAATTTTCATGTAACAATAACGTTCTAATTGGACGTCTAAGTTCAATTTTATGAAATCCACGTTGCTTCTTCGTGCAAACTACTAGTCTGTGGACTACTCTTTCATACAAATACAGATTGTACAGTTTTTATATGAAGCAAATGTTGTTATGATATAACAGTTCTAAAGCATCATATATGTGTGGATTGATGAAGAAATCATAAAAAAAAATATCAATTGCGAAAACTTTTTGTCGCTCCCAGCATTAAGACTTTACATTGCAGACACGTGATAATGCGTATTCTTTAATCCGGGAAAAGAATTTCGAATGAATAACAGAGAAAAAAATAACTGTTATACAAAAATTATATGTATTTCGATAATACAAATGACTTTAGGATTTACTTCCTTCTTAAAGAACCCACCTCCCCCACGTTTAAGTGCAAAACATCTTTCTAAATTATGAACGCGTAATCGTGTTTATTAATACTCTACAAAATTCATTGAATAATTTATTGAAATTATTTATTTTATTCTTTTTTATTTTATCATATTCTAACTTAGCTACTTTTTTCTTATATTATTTTGATTTTGAAAGCAGAATATTTATGTCTTTAAGATAGAAAATTTGTATTGTAAAGCAAAGAATAGGTGTTTTTAAGGAGTGAATTTGTGTTTTAAAAGGATCCTAAAGCAAAGCTCAAACTCTGACGAAATCACTAGTGATCGCGCCGCACGCCACATGTCTTTTTATGTTGCCACAATAATATCTCATCATGATACACGCAGTCCCACGTACATGTCAATTTTCGTATAAGAAATTCGTCGCGATAAAGCGTCTAAATCTAATTCTAAGAAGTCAATGATGTTAGTTTGTAAACCACGTGTCTAGAAACTATTATTTCGTACGTACAGATTGCGAAGCTTTCATATCAATCAAGCAAATGTTGTCACGGCTTAACAGCTGAGACGCTATATTTCACTAAGAAATGGTAAAAAATATATCAATTTTGAAATTTTTGATCGTTTTCGGCATAGACTCCAGACACGTATTATTGTGCTTATGTGGTAAAACAAGAAGCTTTAGAATCCTCTTAAAGCAGAGAATTCTGCTTTACTCCATGTAGAAAGGAAACAAAAAGTTAAACATATGTTTATATTATCAATTATATTTAATAGAAGCTTTTTAAAGAAGAACAAGTGACTAAAAAGCCAGAAGGTCATGGCTTTGACAATATCTGTCTTGATTACTGAAATTAGCGAAAAGTCGTTCATTATCTCAAAGGAAGAGGGTCCATAAGGCCACCTCTAAAGTTTGTCTAAACTTACGAAAATCAATACTTTAAGATCAATTACATTCAATTCGAGTGATTCCTACTTAAACGGAGCAATGGAGTTATCACATTTGTTCGGAAATCAATATTTTGATTGTCGTATTGGAAAATAATTTGAATTATTCTGGAATGGCAGAGTTTTCTCAATTCTTTATGCATTTGATGCCGACGCTTTTAAGTTAAACTATACATGCCAATAAATCTCCAGAAAGGATCAATATTTGCCTTTGTGTATAAATTGTTAACAAATGCGTGCGCGCTTGAAACTACGAAAACACGATTTGTGTACATATTTTGCAATATACATTTCTTTAAAAAAAAAATCACATAATTGTCCAGAAACTCATTTATTTATGGATATTTATTGTAGCATAATGTCATTTTGAAATTATAATTTTTTAAATCTCGAATTATCGAATCTTTTCTCTTTTGTGAATTTTTCGAGCAGTGTATTTATTTTTATCTCATTATTATGACCTGCGGACATTGAAGCACGATCACGAGACGAAGGCTATGCTTTGTTTTCATTAAGTAAGTACGCTAGCCAATTGCCATCATACTTCATCGAGCACTGGAGTACTCGACACTTGCGTGCGCCCCGTAACTGTGCACAAATATTCGAGCTCTACTTTTAATCCGTTGTTCAAACAGTGCTTTTCAGAGTTATCTGTCCTCTTAGATATTTATAGATTTTATCATCCATCAGTTCTTTTCAGAATACTTTCTTTTGGCAGAAGGGTTAGATCACACAAATATTATATTATATACAAAGCTGTACAATCGCTTATTGTTATATCTCCCTAGGAGTTAAGCTTCAGGCCTTTATCAATAACGAATTAATAATTCAAAAATCTGCTCGATGTTGCAAAATCGAATTTGGTAATATTTTTAAAGATGATGATGCTAATTAAATAAAACAAATATCGAATACAACTATCTCAAATGGAACTGAGATATCCTTGTTGGATTATCTCCGAGTATTAGCAAAGAAACGATCATGCAGTTGGATACATCTGGAATCTTAAGTGATTATCGACTTACCGAAATATCCGCGGGAGATTTCAACAATCTTTACCGCATACCTTAGTGTAAAATCCGTAGTACATCTACAAAAAATGCACACACTTGTCTCGCTCTATTCTTTATTAAATTGAGAACAGGAATATTTTATTCAATCTTGTCAACACTTTTCGGGATACGTACAATTAATAAAATGACAGGTAAAATAACTGCTAGCACTCATGGAAGATTTTGTCCCCAATCATCTTGGTTTGAATCATATCACGAGAAAAAATTTCATATGATTACATACAAGGATATGGCTAAATTTCTCTATTTACGGAAGGTAAAGATCGGCAATACTTGTAGCACATCGAACATACATGTATATAGAAAAAAGTAGTAACTATTCTTTCCAAAGATATCTTTTTTCTATGCACAAAGGCAGGCCTCTGGTTAAGCCTATGGTAGTTAATACTATTGAACTATTTTAGATGTCTTTGGTCCTTACTTTGGTGACCGGAAAAATAATGATGCTAATATATTAAACAGTCTGATGACAGATAGAAGTTATTCTACTTTTAGAATGGTTATGACCGTTTAGAAGACGTTATGATCGTAAACTGAGTAAACTGCTGTGATTCAATAACAACTTTGAAAGAATATGGATTGATATCGAAAATATCTCATTTTTTTAAGCAGAAAAGCAACATGATGCTATAAGTGCAAATGAATCCAGACTTGTGAAAAATCCAAATCCAAAACCAAAATCCGTTGGACTCTCGAATCCGTAATTGGTTTAATTAAAACATGGAAAATGTTGGCTGTTTTTTCTAAGACTCATTCAAATATCATATATCGGAGACTACGTAACATCATCGGATGATGAAATAATTGCTCAAAGAATGCTCGCTTTGTCTAAAAAAATCCAACGATCTCCAAAAGATTTTAGAAGATGTAAGGTGGTTCACAAAGACCACTATTTAGGAGAAAATACAGACAATATCCATTACAGACATTCCGCCTTTAACACTCCAAGATCTTTACAGAATAATGATTGGAATTTACCAGATAAAGCAAGCGGTCTTATGCACGAAAACATGATGATGTTACGTGCTTTACGTGCACAAATAGGAAGCAAACATTTTAAAGTTGAAGTTGCATTTTTGACATATTTCATCCAAATAATACCAACTTTGGATTCGGAGAAAGATGGCTTTGATCCTATCAAAGATTGTCACTGTCAATGCAAAACGGAAGCACGAACTGTAGGATGCTGTACGCACATTGCATCTGTTCTATGGTACCTAGAATATTATAGATATATGGAAAATACATCTCAATATGGATATACAGTGATGCATATCCAGAATATGAAATGGATGCAGTTTTTTGATTCAAAACAGATCGGATGAATCGGAAGATGAGGAATAAAATCATAAAAATATATTTAAAATTGTAAATATCTATTTCTGAATTAGTATGGCAACTCCATCGCTTCGTTTAAGCTGCAATCATTTGAATTGAATCTAATTGACCTTAAAATATAGATTATCGTGATTGGACGTTTGGACAAAATTTGAAGGTGGCCCTTATGAGCTCTCCTCTATTTCATAAAAAGTACGAATAATTTTGTTAAACAAACAAGTATATGTTTTCTTTACACCTGACTTATGTTGTTATTCTATTCATAAAAGTATTGCGATATTACGATTAGCAAAAAAATTAATGGTTTATTTTTGGAGATATTTAATGTGTCATATCAATTATATGTACCGGAGAAATGTACCTATAATATCTCGTAAATTATTGGTCTTTTATATTTCTAATTTAATACTTTTACGTGCAGAATGGTTCTAGAGAAATCACTACATCAAATATAATCCATTTTAAAAAGTGCAAATACCATAATGTCTTTTTTATTGCGTCTCTATCTACAAAAGAATAACGTTATCACGTTAGGCTCTCGAAACAGTTGCACTTTTATAGAAAACATTTTTTTTATACTTTTTGAAACATGTGATGTGAAAGTTAGATTGAGACATTCTCTCTATACATATATATACGCATGCATGTGTGTACACAATAATTAAATAAATATAACATTATAATCCACATTACATTACATTATAATCCATTATATTATAATCCATATATTGATTGTGATCTTTAACTCCTGTTATTCGCTGTTGCACAAAGATGGATCTGTTTTCTGTAATCTATAATCTGTATGTAAATACTACTTTCGAACAGATTAGAATATAATATTCGTAAACGTTCATTAATTCGATGAAATCTGGAGCTTATGCATCTGAATTGAAAAAGAATTAGTCATATCTTTTATTAAAATTATAATATATATATTGTGTATAACATATATATTATGTATAAGCATATTAACACTAACTGCGTTAATAAATAATTAGAAGTAGAACTAAATTAGAACTAAATTAGAATTCTATTATTTATTTGTTATGTTTCAATATAATATTTTTATGTTTTTATATATGAGAGAGGAATTTAAAAATGAGTTTTATCCAAAATTTATAATTTAATTTCAGTCGTTTTTTTGAACTATATAATTTTTAGATAATGAAAAAGAAAGCCACCAGAAAACAACATGCCTTACAGAAAATAACAATTTGTTAATCAGTAAGTTAAGAAATATTAAACAAAATTACTAAACAATTGTAAGCTAAAAGCATTAAATAAATGCATTTTATTAAGGGGATTTTTACGTTTTAGGGGTAAAAAATATTGATTATTTTTATTTTTAAAAGCTTATAGTCTTAATATCTCTATGGTATTGAGAGCACATTTTCAACATCTTTCCCATCTTGAATTGTGACTTCTTGATATCAGCAAATCAATCTATCTTAGAAAAAAATAAAACAAAAATGAAATGACAAACATTTTAGTATCGGAACCGGTCTGGTTTCTTGATAGTACGATCACTTCAGGTCTTCCTATTTCTTTCAATGGTTTCGGTTCCTCTTTTGAGATAGCTACGGATTCTTCAAGGGATAGTTTCAGGTCTCTTAGTCCAATAGTCTCTCATAGTAGTCTCGAAAAAATTGTCAGCTTCAGGACTGGAGTGTCCTAGAGAATTAATCTTTAGATGGGTTGAATCAGACCTTTACTCGTTTTTCAATTTCATCACCTGCACGTAACCATCTTTTTCACAGTAAACTTATTTAATGACGGTGAGCGGCCAGGCCAGCCATTTTTAAATTTCGATAAGCACGACATCTCCGATAACTACAGGCGTGGAACTATTTCTGGGTTTAGTTCGTCTAGATAATTGATCCAAGTACTGTATATGGAAACGTTTTCTAAACTCTTCTTTCAATCTTTGCTGATAGTGTATCTTTTCTGCAAACTGGTAAACTTGATCCAAGTCTGGAACGCCATTTTTTCGAATGTCACTAATGAACATCGTTGAAGAGAACGCCGTGATCTCAGTATTTTTCTCTATTAAGTAAGTAAGAGGTCTTAAATTCATAATAGCTTCACAGTCGTATAAAAGAGTGTTCATTTCTTCGTTCAGCAAACGAAGTTCTTTTTAATGTTTTCTTCTAGATCTTTAAGGAGACAGATAAGTCGCTCCCATCATCCTCTCCATCAGGCAGCTGAAGGTAAATTAAAATGCCATATTATCTCATTGAGAACACAATATTGAGAAATTTTCTGTTAATTAATCTTCTGCACTAGGTTCTTAGCCTCTACGAAATTTTTCCCATTATCATTATACACTACAATAAATCTTCCTCGACGTGCAATGAATCTTCTGAAGACCTTCAAGAATTCCTCTGCTGATAGGGATGTAAACAATTCCAAATAAACTGCACAAGTAAGCAAACAGATGTAAGCTTTTTGTCCACCACTCAAAAAAAATGATCTAGCGTAATCGATACCTATCATTTCAAATGCTGCTGCATTTCTCACTCTGTTTTCAGGTAACAATCCAGGCGGTGTTTTCATCGTTTTCATCAATCGACGATGCATATCGACGATACATGGTGCATTTTCTTATGATTGAGCATACCGTTTGACGACATTGCAAGACCCAAAACTTCTCGCGTAAGTTATTCATCACAATGTCGATATCAGCATTAAGTTTTAAATGAAAGATAATTTTTAACGTCAATAGATGAATTGAATCCAACACTATGGGACACGAAGAAAAGATATCTTGACGATTGGAGGTCATTGTTTTTGTGCATGTTAGTCCATTCTCCTCGAAAACATTTAAACTTCGTGAATCGTTATTTTCTAGAAAATGATGATTCTTTCTGTGCTAGTCTATAGAGAAGCAATTCTGCTTTAGTAATTTCTTTGGCACTTAACTCTTGAGTTTTGTTTACATGTCTTCGACAATTATTCATAAATCTTAATATCCATGCGACGGTACACAATTTTGAAATACATCGAAAATCTCTGCAAATTCCAGACTGCCTCTCCACCCACTTGTTCTATGGACTTTAGCATAACGATTTCTTCGGCAATAGTCTCGGAGGATGTTCTCTCTTTGCATCGTCTGGAAGTTTTGCGTAACTCTAAGTTTAGTATGTTCTCGTCAATTTTTCTTTCCTCTTTGGATTACTCTTCTTGAAGCTGAGGCAGCTTCAATCACTCCGGTTCCTCATTTCAGTTCAAGGAATTTCTTAGCATCACCTCGGGAAGGTAAATTCGTTGGGTTCATAACTCCAGGAACATATCTTCAAGATTCAACATTCGTAAGACTCCTTATTTCAGAATACGATTAATTCCATACAAAAACTGCCCATTATCGAATCTATATTAGAACAATTATCGAAGTCATCAAGAAATAGGTGAATTATGATATCTTGATAACCTTAATGAAGGATTGCATCATCCTAGTTCTAATGGAGGCTGCTAGTAACTCAAGGCAAAGTATGATCTTCTTTTCTTTGGGTGCTATTCTTGACTTGACTTCTACGAGATATACCTCGACTCCTATGCTTGACTCAACTCGTGCGAAGATTACTGCCGCGTCCTTACTGGCGTCGACAAAAACATGAAAGAACAGTAAAATAGGATCTCTTTCCTCTCCAAAAATCCATCATGAAAACTTCAATACATAGGAGATCTAGTTATTGAATCCATTCAAGAAATTTGTTTAATGTCGTAATCTATTTCTGTGTCCCAATTCACATTTTTAATCCATAGATCTTGCAATAATAATTTTGATTTTAACAGAGTATGGGACAGACGAATCCGAGAGGATCGTAAACTTTCTGTACTTGCGATCCTCTTCGACTCTCATCTTCTCTGTGATCGTTGGTGCAGGAAATTCCGGTAATTAAACATTAGAGTCCCTTGGTGTCCCATATATAAATTCAAACATCGTCAATTGATTCTCTGAGGATTCCCGCCAGTGTATCTTTTAAAACAAATTTGGCCTGAATTAAAAGGGAATAGGTTTCTCTCCTGAAAATTTCAAAATCAGAATAAGAATTGACATTAATGACGCAGTTATCAACATAAAAGGATTTTGTCAGTTTCTCATAAACTAATTTCTTATATGGCAAAATGATAGAGTTTAAGACTCTGCTAATATGCAATTCAATCGTCGCCCTTAAAAGAAATGCACTGCTTGTCAATCCAAAGACAACTGAACGATGTCGTTAAATTTCTGTTGTTAAATCAACACTTCATCACAGGAATCTCAAAATATCTCTATCCGATGGGAAGACGCTAATTTGTAAGAAGGCTTTTGCGTTACTACTTTCTTCCTTTCTCGAAATCAATGTATCTGGAATGAGCTTTATGAGATTAAGTCCAGTCTCTAAGCATTGCTTAAGCGAAAGCGATTCCTTGCAATCAGCAAGGAATCGCTAATGCATCGAAAAGAGTCGTATCTTCATAGTTTCTTCTTTCTTGATTACAGGCTTGTGTGGAAGATAGTAGCTCTCGACTTCAAGTGCAGGTACTCTTTCAATAATTACTTCTTTAAACCAACTCGAGACAGTCTAGTAGTTCAAATAAATTTTCTTATCGCAATCTCTTTGTAACGACGATTTTAATCTTTTCTCGGCTATGTCTCGATTATCGTAAAGATAGATAATTCTCTTTCTAAGATAGAAGAACTTCATCGATTTTCGTTGTGGATTTTGTTTCTTGAAGAGATCTTTATTTCAGCTTATACCTCCTTGTACTTGATGTACCTCCTTTGTAATACTCTTGATAGGATCCGTAATACTCAAAAAACATCGAGTCTTCATAAGTCTGATATGTTCTTGCTAGTTTCTTGAGTGAACATTGATATAATCGTCAGCGTAATATCGGTGCTACTATTATTGTCTATATCCTTACTTAAGATTGTCTGGATTCTAAAGTCGTTATTCCTTGATTTATCTGCAGAATTTTATTATTGAATATCTTGCCAGCAACATTAACTCAACAATAAAATGGACTCTTGACGTTCATCGGTACCGCTCAAACGTATATCTTTTTTCTCAAGTATATCCCATGGACCATCGATCTTACAGTGTCTTGATAGATAATATCTTGTTGCAAAGCTACAAAGTCACATTTGTTTGTTCCATTTAAGTTGCTGATGTAGATTCGATAAATTTTGAGTCTCTGAGGCTTGGTTTTAGTTCCTCCAAACAATAAGTGTACCATCGTCTGTTCGTCCTCAATCTCGTATCCCAAGCTCTCTGGCTACTTTTCCAAAACATAAGATCTATGTGAGCCAGTATCTATGGTGGCATGAACTTTCACCAAGCCTTTTGGATTCACCTCGTCCAATTTTACCTTTTAGTGTAAATAGGAACATTTTTGCACTCGAAGAAACCTTCGCGAGACAACTGTTTCCTTCGTGAAAAACTGATTCATTAGGCTTCTTCTTATTTGCTTTGACTCATCCTTGTTTGACAGGTTTCTACACATCAACAAACAATATTCAACAATCCTGCCGCACCAAGGGCATTTTGCTCTTGTTGCGGCAAGTACTCTTTTATAACTGTATCCTACTTTCAGACAGTTAAAACAGCCCTGCTTGTCTTTTATAGCTTGAAATCTCTTCTCCAAGTCCATACTTCCAATCGTTTCACAACTCAAACTGTTACGACTGATTACGGCTCACAGAACATACATCGCTGCAGCTTTGCTTCTTTCACTGATAGTGACACCAGACGCTGTCGCTATCTCTGGATCTCGTTCATCTTTCGATTTTCTTTTATTTTTGTCCTTTATCGGAAATCATTACTCTCGAAGTATGTCTTTGCCATTTGAATGTTGCTCATTCTTGACCTCTCTTCTTAGAAAAATCATTAAACTGGGACGATCTTTTGCAACATCTGTTGTAACATTTACAACAGACGCAGAAGAGTTAACTGGACCCTTGTTTGTTGTATGTAAGGTCTCTTGAGGCAGTGAGGACTCTACCAAAGGAAACAACATTGCTGCGCACATTTCCGTCGTCAGACCTAAAGTCTCAAGTGCTCGTATATACATCTCTAATTTATCATAAATAATTGTGAAAGACACATTTTTGTTTTTACTTAAGACTAACTTTAAAAGTTCGCGCACTTAATCAATAAATCTTTTATGCCGAATCGAGACTCAAGTCTGTGCTTTCTCATAATTACCGGCCGTTAGTGGAAAACTATTCACTACTTCAACACGCGCGAGATTTTTACCATAGACTAGAAGTGGAATTTATTTTCCCTGTGTCTCATCAATTTTCTTAAAAGTATTCCAAAACGGAATCAATCTTTGATATCACCGCCAAACTGTCACAAAGTGAAAATCCGATTGACTTCTATTTTTACGGTTATACTCAGAGAACACGTCATTATCGTCCATATTAGAATTAATAGTCTACGTTAATTCTATTTTTGAAGGTCAAATAAAAAGAAAAATGTAAGAAAAATTAGAATTATTTTTTTAAATTGTAGCTATTTTGAAAATATCATTAATTATTCTAGTTCGGACGAAAATTATAAGTCCATTCATTATAAGAAATAGCTTTATTTTTGCTATCAGATCAACAATATGATCTGTATTGACCTTAATCACCGTATTTTGTGGTGCAGGCCTAATTTTAACACCATCTTATTATTATTGTATTAAAAATTAACACTACGAAAAATATATTTTTTTAATACGTGTATTGTACGCATTTTCTAGATTTGTATTAGTTTTTAACTATATCTAAATTGTTATTTATTTATAAAATTCTCAAAGAATATTTTTAAAATCGACTTTAAAACGTTAAGATCCTCCCTTAAAGGATCTTTTGTTAAAACATTTTTGGTTAAAGGACCATGTCATTTTTCTTTTTTGTTTGGAAGTCTCTTTCCAGATATCCCGCAGGATATCCGGAAAAATCGGATAATTGGATATGCAAAAAGAATTTGACGACGGATATTCGATATTTTGTATCCCTTAACATATTATGCGGAGCATCTAAATAATAATATAAATAAATTAACTTTGTTAATATCCGGACTTACAGTACACATCACTGGTACGTTTACATTAACATTCATTTTTATACGAAAAGTGTAAATTTCAAATTTCAATCATTTTTGCAAAAACTTTATACCTAATATTTTTTTAACCAAAACGTGCAAAAATTACTGAAAATCTATAGCAGTGAATTCCAAACATCACATCACGTCACTTTGTCATATTCCAATTTGAAACTGTTAAGTTATTGGGTTGTTCAAAATCATTGCGTTTTTTCCAATAGATTGTCGTTTATTTATATGCGAGCGTGACATGAATGTCGAATATTTACGCGCGTTTTGTTGTTGACTCAATCTAGAAACCAAAAAAAAAGTTGACGCGATTCGGTCGAGTTTTGTGCTTACAATTGTGGTTCGAACATAGAGAATTTTGAAGAGCATATTCGCTATATTCTCTTTTATTATTTCAAAAAAGGGAAGAAAGCAACTGAAGCAAGGGAAAAGTTGCGTCGAGTTTACGGCAGAAATGTCGTCAAAAAACGCCAATGCTAGAACTGGTTCACCCGATTCCGTGATGGTGATTTTTCAAAGACGCTCATCGCTCCGGTAGGCCTTCCAAGATTGACGACGATGAAATAAAAGCATTGGTGCAAGCAAATAAGCATTCAACGGTTCGGGAGCTTGCTACCGTTCTAAAAGTGGAAGTGTTCATGGCCATTTGAAATCGCTAGGATTTGTAAAGAAGCTCGATGTTTGGGTATCGCATGAGTTGAAAGAAATTCGTCTGACGAATCGCAGTGAGCGTCTGCGATCAACTCATCAAACACGAAGAAAACGATCCGTTCTTGAAGCGTATGATCACGGGCGACGAAAAATGGATTGTTTACAATTTCAGCCGAAAAAGAAGTTGGAGTAGACGAGGTGAAGCATCGGAAAGGCAAGCAAAGGCGGAGATCCATCAAAAGAGGGTAATGTGGTGGGATTGGAAGGGTCTTCTATGAGCTACTTCCAAAGAACAAAACGATTAATTCCGATATCTACTGTGAATAGCTGCAGAAATTAAGTGATGCCATCGCATAGAAACGTTCCGAGTAATCAATCGTAAGGGTATGTTCACTACGACAATGCGAGATCACACACAAGTTTGGTCACTCGGCAAAAATTGTTGCAACATGATTGGGATGTTACCACATCCACCGTATAGTGCAGACCTTGCACTATCAGACTTCCATTTCTTTCCTTGCAAAACTCCTTGAATGATAAAACGTTTGCTTCTGAAGACCTCATCAAACAGCACCTAGACAAGTTTCTCGCAGAGAAGGTGGGAAGTTTTATGAACGTGGTATTATGAAGTTGCCCGACAGAAGGTCATCGAACAAAACGGCTAATATATCATTGATTAATGTTCATTACGTATATTAAATAAATACATCTGAAAATCAAATGAAAAAAACGCAATGACTTTTTGAACGACCCAATACATCGCTCATGCTCATTCCTTCATAGACATTAATGCATCAAAGGCGAATCGCAGGAACATTTGCAAAGAGAATAAAAATTTCACAGCAGAAACCAATTTTATACATTGCGCCTACAAAGCCGTCCAAATATTTGCATGCACTACGAGCACGAAGATGAAACTTTTGTACTTTTTTTATTATTTTTTTTTGAGGTTATATCAAGATCAAGTTCATTGGAGGTAGAAACCCTATTTGACCGTATATTTATTCAACCGTATGTTTATACTCAACATTTTCTTCCTTCATAGCGTTTTCTAAAGATGCTTATCTCTTATAAATATGTAACAATGAAAAGTAGTGATTAATTATTTATTTTAAATAATTGCTATTTAGTATATTTTTTAAAACTCAATATAAGTATTATATGTACATGTTTTCATATGTACAGACAATACAGAAAACATACATATATTATCAAGGTTATTGATGGACATGGCTTCTATTTTTTATATGTTACCAAAACATCTTTATGTATTTCACATTGTAAACATTTTCACGCACAATGTCAATAAAAATAGCTTACAAAGTAAATGTATACACAGATATAATACTAACCCAAGGATAATTGCAGAAATCAGAGTAGTTAAGATAATGACGTTTAATGGGTAATTGTCCAGAAGCGCAATTTGCGTTGCAATAAAAAAATAGTTAAACCTATGTCATTATAAAAATAAAAAAAAGAAACAATATTATAATATGCTAACTGACAAAAAACGTATACAATTAATCCGATTATTATTCGAATTATCCAATTTCGTAGCCTTTGGTATTCCTTTAGCGCTCCGAGAGCTTCTAACATGTCGTCTATTACAGCAAATTCGTGTAAGCACATTTTCAATTCCTTTAAAAAAATCATGTTTTTCACTTATGCGATACAGAAAAATATTATAATAATTTTATATTTGAGTAAAAATTGTTATTGCAATGTGTACAGAAAATGTGACAGATAGAGAGTTACATTATAATTAAGTTGATCTGTCCAAAAAATTTTTTTTTTAATTTAATTTAGTTTATTCCTCTATGAAAAAGATTAACAGAGAAATACACATGAACATAAAATATGATACGGTAGACTAAATTAGTTTGCAAATGTTAGGCGTCAGCAAAACTGCTATTATAAAGCCAATCCGCAAACCGGAACTGGCAAGGGACACTAGGTAACTCAAAAATTCAAAAAATTCTGAAACTTTGTGTAAAGTACAATAGTTCATCCGTAACACAAAACTTTTTGTTCATGAGGAAGAAACAGTTTTAGGAGGTGAAATACCCTTTGAAAAAAATTGGTTTTTTCCTTTTGAAGCGAATATCGTCGAAACTATAAGTGAAAAAATTTTCGGAAATTTGAATTTTTGATTTCAAGAGTACTTTAGGACTACAATAAAAAAAATTGTTTTTAATTATTTATTTATTTTATATCCCACCTACATCCCTTTTAATTTTTATATAACGCAAATCAAAGAGCATTTGACGCTGATATATATTATAGTTATGTTCCAAAGAACCATTTTTCAGATACAAACGAAAACATGTATACGCCTATGTAGTATTCGTTCCGTAGTATTCGTCTCATACCGCGTTGGCTGCACGAGATAGCGTAAATAGCAAATACAATACAATTCATCAACACAGCATTAGTGCAGCAGCAATTATTAAAATATATGAGCTTTTATATAACAACAATAACAACAGCAACAGCAAAAGCAATAACAATGCGTCAAACCTAAAATCAGTCAAATATTTATGATATACATAAAGAAATGAACAAAATACTTCAGACAATTAAAAACAAAATATAAATAAATAAATAAATTGTTATTTTTATAAAATATCGTTCATTTAATTTTGGCTTTTGATAAAGCAGTTAATTGCAACATACTTAAAAAAGAAAAGATATTATATCAACAGTAATTCCGTTATGTCGCCATGGCAGAAAGAAAAGATATTATATCAACAGTACTTGCGCATAAGCAAAAAATAGTTTCGTGTTACAAACAAACTACTCTATTTGCACACAATGTTTCAGAATTTTCTGAATTTTTGAATTGCTTAACCTTCCTTATAAGATAGCGATGCAATAAATGGTGAAGCAATAGTTAAAATCACACACACGCGCACGCATCAACACACACCGACACACGCGCAATCACCTACACACATACCAGTTATCTCAGTTTCTCTTATGCGTAAGGTAGAGATAAGTTTTCTGAATAATATGCAATTTACACCAAGGCAATAATAAGTCGAGTATATTTTTTTATTTGCTGTTAATCAGGTTGAAAAAAATGATTTTGAGAAAAACGCGTTTGAAGTTTTACTTTAAGATTACTATATATATGTACTGCACAAATTTAAATTTAAAAATTTAAATAGAAACCAAGCAAGTTAATGTAACAACATAATATAGTAGAGAGCGCCTAATCAAAGTTAAAAGTGACGAATAATATAATATTCTAAGTTCATGAATTTAATTAATCTCAAATGTGACTGTGCGCCAAAATGTTTGAACGTTAAAACATAATCAATCTGAGATACTAATAATGGCGAGACGTTTAGACAATCGCGAGTATATAATCCCTCTCTTTATTTCAAATAAGAAACTTTTATTGCGAAAAATATTTTAGCATCTCAGATTGAGTGTTTCTTTCAAAATATTAAAAAATCGATTTTTTTCAAAATTTTACCCTGTTTAAAGCTTTTAAGGAAAGGATTGAATACGAGATAATTTTAAAGCATCGACAATTAACAAGGACAATTAACAAGGTTTAGAAAGATTTAGATGCAGCGAATTATTAGTAGACATTTGGCAAGAGATTTTAGATCTTTATTTAAAACAAAATAGATTGCTAAAGCACCGAATGAGTGAAAGGATTTGAGAAGAATTACGTCGTCCACGTTCCATGAAGAACTCGGAGAACAGAGAAATATTAGACAAATTAAAGACAAAAATATTAAAAAATAGAGGTCCGAGAATGTACTTTGAAGTATCCCAGAGAGAACGGCATTAGGAGAGGAGAAAAGAGGAAAAGGATTATATATGAGGACTTGCTGTGTGCGATTTGTAAGAAACGAGCAGATTAGGGAGAGAGCCGAGTGAGATAGACTTATGGCATAGCTTGAGTTTGACTAAAAGTAAGTTATGATTGACAGTATTGAAAAGTCTTTTAAAAAAATTTTTTATAATTTTGTGTTTTTTATAATTTTTTGTCTATAATTGTAAATTGAGAACAAGACTCCTTTAAGGCTTTCAATTAAAAGTACTATTAAACAAGAGATAAGTAGTATTAAAAGATTAAGTATTATTATAGGGATCGATACATTAAAAAATTTTTTACCTTAAAACGACAGAAACTGGTGAGAATTAACATAATGATGAACAATGGTATGAAATCATCCAGAAAAATATCAGATTGCAAATAACGCAAGTAATATATTTCATAGAAATAAAAGTACGTAAGAAAGCTCCATACAGCCAAAGCATACAAGTAAGAGAAATACGGCCTGGATTGTCCAGGAGGATATTCGATCATGCACAAATTGAAAAATAATCCAATAATCAATAATGGTGCCAGCGCTCTTTCTAGCGTCTCTGTCATAGTTTGCGAATTGTCGGTTAGTACAAGTATTTTAACTTAATTAGTTCTGCACGAGACACAGACACGTTTTAATACTTTTAAGAATTTCAGAAATATAGTTTATGCAGTACCTCTAAGAACTTTGTGAGTACTACATTGTAAGATATGTACACTGGATAACGATATTTATACGCCAGCAAATATTGAACAACAGAATGGATATAGATAATCTAGATTAGATTGCCTTTCTTTTCGCGGAATTTTTTATTTATGGATACGTAGATTAAGGTCACTAGTTGTGGATCGCTTTTGAGAGAAAAATTCATTTTTCCAGAAGAATATAAAATATTTAAGCATTATGATTGATCATAAAGATTACATTATGGATGATTTTATTTCATTTCGTATCGTATCGTTATAAGTTTTAATTTTGATTAAATGAAGCAATGACAATTATCCACAATCAGACCCCCATATATTAATTGGATCAGTTCACCAAATGTTTTAACCTTTTTGAATTTATTTTCAATTGAACATGATATTGACTTTTTTCGTGAAATCTAATGCTATTTATTATCTCCTGTAAAAGTCATAAGTAAATTCTTATTATACTTTGAATGATTTTTTAAAGATAAATATCTTAGTTTATGTCTCACGTTTAAGTTAAGGACATCAATGAAATATTTAGTGCTATTGCTATAAATAAAATAAAAAACTGACATTTGAAAGAGATAAAACAAATGTCAAATAACGCTTTTGTAATATGCTTTATTTGGTAGAAAGTGTTATAAGTATTTAACTCAGATTTAACATTGGCTAAAGACATACCGGTTAGAATTCTAAAATAGTGGTACAAAATGTACTTGATCACAAAATGTAAATGTATTACAGAAAAGCAAAGCAATTAATTAGATGATAAGAATTATATCCGCCAACTAAAAGTAAACTTACTTGCATTTTATGTAAAATGTTGTTGATGATACTACTAGATTACTTCAGAGAACATAGATTTCTATTTCCTTAAGATTAAAAATGAATAACTGTAATAGCCTACTAATAACGCTTTATTTTTAAACTGATGATTGGAGATTTTTCGATTATATTCAGAATGATACTGTTTGAAGAATATTCTCTTTTTACTCAATATGGTAGCCAGATATATTTTCTAATACATTAATACATATAATTAATAGATTCATGTAGCAACCTTCATAATCTGACAAATGTTCAACTACTGTAACTATCTTCATCTCTCTCCTTCATCTGTAAGTGCTTTCCAATTGCAATATCCCTAGACACTCTCGTGCACATGGTGACACAAGTTGAAATTTATAAATTTGGAAAAACAATTCGGCATGCAGTTTGAATGACTACAAATATGATATACATATATGCAAGTATATATATATA
>NW_017259404.1:960986-962783 GCF_001594045.1 Atta colombica
TATTTAAACATTAAATATGTAGCTTTGACTATTACGACTATTACTTATGTTTCTTATTGTTGAATAACCGTTTAATCATTATGAGGATAAAATTACATGCTTGTCTGTCCGAACTTTTTTTGGCTGGGTTTTCTTATGGACCAATATTTCCGAAATTCTGGAATTTTTCTCAACAATATAAATGATTATATTTATATGTTGAAAAAATGAATACTTATAAACATTTAAGAATTTTAAACATACAATATGTGAATACATCAAATACGATAAACAAAGCCATGATCAGTCAAAGTTAGATGTTTCGAATAATACATTATACATAAATACTTTTATTAAATCAATTTATTCCAGATCTGATTGCGCGCCGATAACTTTCGAACTTTCAATTAACACAATCATTCTGAAACGCTAATAATCCCCCTAAATTAGATTAGAAAGAAAGTAAGAAATTTATTGCGAAATTGCGAAAAATTACCTCAGCTAAACAGAATTCGAACCTGAGATCTCTCAACTTTCCAGGAAAAGTCTTAGCTAATTCGAATTTATCTTTGGTAAATTTATTTATAAGATAAATCTGGTAATTCGCGTATGTAATTAGGTAATTTTGCTACTTATCCAACAAGTAAAATTTACCAAAAGATGGAATAACCGGCCCTAATTGCGAAGAATATTTCCGAAGTCTCAGTGAAGTGACATTCGTGAATCAAAATTTTATGTTATTATATTTTATTATTGTATTTTATAAATATATGAGATCCTTTTTAAATAAAACATTTATCGAAAATATTATAAACATGTATAAGCAATTTATGTATTTTATATTTTATGTCAAAGGAAATTTAATTTAATTTTATGTTGTATTACATTTTATTATATTATTCTTTGTACATAATAATTCTTTCTTTGTGTTCTATAATTTTATATAAAATACATTGGATGAAAAATAATAAATTATATGTAAACATTCAAATCCTACAAGCACAAAGTTAAACGTACCTCTTAGGTGTAATTTGCCACATAACAATAAAATTGTATAACACGTTATATTACAATTATTTTGTAATTTGGTATTTTAAATAAAAAAGAGAATCACTGTTAAAAATCAGTGAGTAGTGGAGAGTCCAAGTAGGTATCCTTTGATCTTTAGTCATTTTAAAATTAGTTAGTCACTTTAAAATTATCGCGGTTTAAAATAGTCGCATTTAAAATTTAATCTGCGCAGAATGAAATTTGTCAGATTTGGTAAAAATAAAAATCAAAGCGTAAATCGAATGTAATGAGAGAATAATAGAAGTGTAAACGGAACTTTTAGGAGACGAAAATTGAAACAACGGAATGTAAAAAAAAACGTAAATGTCTCTTTCCGTTTCATTGTTTCAATTTTTCTCCTAGAAGTTTCGTTACGCTTCTAGTATTCTCCAATTTCGACTTACGCTCCGATTTTTATTTTCATCAGAGAACGAGTACACTTGTAGCATTTATCTTTAGCTACATTAGTGCTAACATTGTATAAGCGTGTTTCTATGGATAGGCGAACTCATTCGGTGTACCGTGTTTCGGTAGTTTTAGTGTAGTATAAGTTTTATGCACGAAATAGAATTTTGCTATACCGCCTCAAAGAATCGATGTATTATATATAGGGTCAGTGATATTTAAAATTTGAAAATGAAAGTTGAGGGGGAGCAGAATTTCAGCGCAATAATAAGTTTGTTAGCGTACTATGTATGCTTACTTTATGCACTCAGCATCTTCGCTTTCTCTTTCTTCAACGCCTGAATATATATATATATATATATA
>NW_017259404.1:962883-971279 GCF_001594045.1 Atta colombica
AATCTAATCTGACTTGGCCGATGTCGCGCGCCATGATTAGTCTAATATTCGGGCTGTTCGACTTAATTTGCGAATGTTTACATCGATCATTCATTTTATTTCTAATCAAAGATAAACAAATGAACATAGCTCAATTATTTTTACGTTACAATTTTTTTTAACTTAGTTGAATTAAAACGAAAAATTTCCTATTTATTATACAATTTTAAATAATTTAAGTAGCATTTATGGTCCATTTTTAAATAAAAACTTTTTTTATTCAATTAGATTGAAAAACTGCATTTCATATTCAGAATATTGAATTGACCAGTATTCATGTTGCACAGAAATTGCTGATATTATTTTTGAATTTAACTGAATTAAAAAAACTGTACTTTCTATTCACAATTCTGAATTGAGTAGTATTCACGATGCACAGAAGATACTAATATTATTTTTGAATTGAAAGGCATAGAGATATGCTCTATGCATCGTACAAATGAATAAAAATGCATTCTGGATTGAAAAGAATTTATTTTAACAAATATGAATCCATATTTCTGAAAATCTGAATCCATTTTAATCCATTCTCGTTTGCTGGGTGATAACATGTATATATTATAAACATTATATAAATATATTATGTATATTATTATTTACATATTATTATATAAACACCTACAAATATTATATTCAATAAAGAAAAACGGTTCAATAAATTAAGAAATAAAATAATATAATAAAAGGCTACGAACTATTAAATCTTCCCAGCAAACGAGAATGCATTAAAATGGATTAAAATTTCTTACTATCCGAATACATATTTTAAATAGCGAATATTTGTTTTTGGATTTAATTGGATTTAATTAAATTCAATTAGATGCAATTGTATTGAAAAACTGCATTTCCTATTCAAAATTTGAATTTTGAAAACAGTATTCACAATGGGTGCGTTCGGGGAGATACTATTCGCGCTATTTAGCGCTACAAACTGTTCGCAGAGTTGCAGATAGTGCTAACAAACACGATTAAGACGTCACTAATGATAGCGTGTTATGTCACAACTGCGCGCTATCAACGCTATTCTTTCCGAGGTAGTGTACTATTAGTAGCGTTAGCGTTTACAAATCCGTGAACGACCCTAACGTAGCGTTGGTAGCGTTTAACATTCGTCAAAGTTAGATTAATGTTTGAGGGGATTCTGTTCTCGAGTGGCACGAAATGTTTCTCTCTTAGAATTTTCGTAGAGTAAATGTATATACGTAATGTGTGAATTTCAAATTTTATCATAATGAATGCAATCTCAATTTTAATCTCTGCTGGTTTACTTAGGCTGAAGTGAACATAAGTCTTGCTCTCAATACGACACGTGTTACCAGCCGAGCAGCGAGTTGGAAGATGGTGCCGGAATGGCTGCGTATGGACGAAAAGAAATAAAATAGGACGAGAGCTTTCGCTTACCGTTCCCGCCTTTATAACTCTAACTTTTACTACTGTTGTTACTATGAACAATTCGAGCCGTATATTCTTTTTGTGTTTTATAATAAAATAGTTTTCGTGTTTAATACAAAGAAGTATCCTATATTATTGCGAATCTTACAATCTCGAAATCGCGATTGCAACAGTGATGACCATATTTGAAAACACTGTTTCGGAAAAAAAGCGAATAAAGTTTTGAAATATTTTAGTATAAATATTTTAGTATCGCTCCGTTTTCCATTAGAAACAAAAGACACTCAAAAGGGAACGAAACTCTGCTCTTGGATAGAAACGTTCTAGAAGGGTTTTGAAAGATTGAACATAAATATAATAATAGCGAGCGCCAGTTGTATTGATTGGTGCGCGCTATTTGAATTGATCAAGAGGCTCCACACACTATATCATTTTATCTTGTATGTCTTGGACAATTTTCGTTTCTCCAAAAAACATTTTTATAAGATAGTCTTGCTTGTGTATCATCTTTAACTTTTGTATTATCTTAATTTGTATATCATCTTTAACTTTTCAAAGTTTCTGCGAAGTTTAACTTGTGTATTTGATTTCATTATAAATGTGAAAGTCAGAGATATATTGTTATTGATAATTTTTAATTCCTATGTACGAAAAAAAGTTACTCTGCGATATAGCGCGGCAGGATATTCCGCTGCAGATGCTTAAGGTCCTTATTAGATGCTAGATATGCTTCTTCTTTTGAAATCGACAACGGATGTTCAAAGATTCTTTTTTTTATCTGATTAATTTACTTAGCGTAACTATTAATTTTTTGATTTAGTTTACATTGTTTACTTCGGCTTAGCGGCAAGCTATCATAGAGATTACAATTGAGATTGCGTTCTGTTATTCACTACGAGAAAATAAAAAATTTACAAATACTTTACAAAAATTAAAAAAATAAAAATAATTTTTAATCATAGGGACAAGTTTGGTTGATGATTGACAGAATCCCCTACATTAACTTAACTTCGACGAATATATCTCTCTGGTTAAATGCTACCAACGCTAGGATCGTTCATGAAGCTTGCTAACGCTAACGCGTTATTGGCTCCAAGAACAGCGTTAGTAGCGTCCATAACACGAATAGTGTCTCTCTGAACGTACTCAATGCGTATTGTGCACAAAAAAAGCTAATATAATATTATTTTTAGATTGAAAAGCATAGAGATATGCTCCATGCAATTCCTATAAATGAAAAATATATTCAGGATTGAAAAACATTCATTTTAATATTCGTGAATCAATATTTTTGAAAATCTGAATCCATTTCAATTCATTTCAATCCAGTCTCATTTGCTGGGTTAGGTAAGAAAAACTTTTTAATAAACAATCAGATCATATATAACAGACGTTTCGATCCTTATCGGATTATTCTCAATATTAGACTTTAAAATGTTATTGCAGGTAATCTCGCAAAAACGTTCGCAATTAATCGTGTAAAACCATAGATATATATAAGATAGATCAGCATTAGTTATATAAACCTGGATTTGGCAGAACGATGCGAGAGGCAAAATATCGGAGCAACCTATCCTTCTCTGCGCGCACATCTTGAGTAAATTTATTTTGGTAATACTCAAGAATTTTACCTTTCTTATGATTTTAATGAAATTAGGCTGATTCGATTTTACACGAAATGAACGAATGTGACAAAAGAATGATGCTCTGCCTCGTAGACTGAGATATTAATCGTTGAAATTAACGACTATTCAAGTTAGGAAATCTATTACAGTAGCCTAGTTTCCACTGAAGGAAACCAGATCATAATGTAAGAATCAATCTCTCAACTACAGTTGAGTATTCCCTTAGTACAATCGAACGAGAAGAATGCTTGACTGTTGGTTGGTTCTTACATTCTGATCTGGTTTAAATAAGACATTAAAAAACGTCAGTATTCGCATATTTTTACTTCTTATTCCTTTTCCTTATTCCTGTTCTGTTCCTACTCCATTGCTGAGCTGAGAAGGTTATAGACACGGTTGTTATAGCTTCTAAGCTATTGGAAACCTTGTAGCTTTATATTTATGTATTTCCGTAATTTTATTGTAAGATTAAGAGATGAAAAGAAGGATATAAAAAAACTGAAATATATTAACTTATATATTAACGAAGGCAAAAGAATTTATAAAATGCCTTGTTGCGTTGCGGTAAACTGTATCAATAGATTAGAAAAAGATATTCGATTATTTAAATTTCCTGCGGATAATGTTTGTCGACAACTTGCTGTATTGCTGTAAAATAAATACATGACTTGTGAATAAACATTACTACACTTCCTCACAGAGGATGAGAAATTTCAATCCTTTTCTTCAAATTGATATACAAATTTGTCACCTTATCTAGAAATAAATCTAACCTAAAGTCAGATACTCTTCAGGTCCTGCATTAATATTACGATAGATATTCAACTGATTTTGAGAGCAAAAATGAAATGAAAGGAGCTAAAATTTCAAGCAAATCATAACCTGTAATGACCATAACCCGTTATAGGTCAGTGATGGAATGGACAGAGCAAGGAGTAAAAAAAGGAATAAAAATAGTGAATGCAAATATATTTCTAATGCTCTAGTTTAAACCCTCGATGGAAATTAGGTCACTGATGATATAGAGACATAAGAATAAATAAGGCTAGAATAAATATTGCAATACAAGAATACACTGCAATAAATTCATGATATGAGAATATAAGATATCCAGTGAGAGAAATGACAATGAAATCGATCGTCGAATCGACGTCATTTGATGACTTGATGATTCGATTCCATTATCATTTTTCACTGAATATTTTGTTTCTGTGGAGTCCAAAACGGCGGCTGCTCTTAAACCAATCACAATTTGTCCAAAATTGCAAAAAGCAACGTGGCTGCTATCATAGTTACTATGTATGTACACGCATTGACAGTAATGGTATTCCCTGGCATCCGGCGCGCGGCATTACATTATATCATATTTTTTTTTATTTACTTTATTATATTTAATTTATTATATTTTATTATTTCTTATATTTAACTGTAAATTTAATTTTGCAATCTTGCGATATAAAATATTAACTTCATTTGTATACTGCATTTAGAAAAGCATGCAAAGCTATTACAATGAGTTTAAAAATTACACATAGTATTGTAAAGTTATGTACAAAAATTTTTTAGTATTAAAAATTTTTTATGCACAACATTGTGTGCATAATAAAAGTATTATTATGAATATTGGCGAGCGAGAGACGCCGGGATGTCTCACTCGTACTAGAAACAAATGTGTGAGATAGCGAAAGGATACGAGCCGACATCACGACCAATTACGCTTTCTCTCGCAATCGTGCACCTTGCGCTAAGGACAAAAAATTGGAGCGTCTCTTATTTTCTCTCTTCATGCTCCTCACCTCCTCCGCGTTTCTAGTAACACGTACGTGTGCGCTTCAATACAAGTGTGTAGCCGCGCGCCGAACGCTAGAGGACACCATTCTTGTCGGTGCGTGTATAAACATACATTCATTAAGTTAGAAGCGAAACCTCACGTCGTGCATGAACTAGATCTCGCGCCCTTCTTATTCTTTCGAGAAGTTTGTTCAGTTTGAGATAGCCAATGAGTGATTAAGAGCGAAGTAAGTTTTATGTAGCATCAACAGTTAAAATGTAACGATGTTTATAAAAAATCGTGCTTCTTATTCATTCCTTTATTGTAATTTATCTATCTTTTTCCTAAATAATTAACTAGCATATTCTATTTGGTTTATAGAAATGCCCAGGTGTTAAGTCGATTCTACATTAGTTGCAAGCTGATCTCAAGTTTGTTGCGACAGCCAATGTGAAGTGTTTATTTTAAAATGCAAGCTTCAGATTGGCTGTCGCAACAAACTTGCGATCGGCTTGCAACTAATGTAGAACCGACTTAAAAGTCATACCAGAAAGAAACCTAAGAGAGGACATGACGACCCAAAACCTGTAACCGCAAAATGCTGCCGCGCATTATTGCCCTCTGACAAAGTGGATATAAACTACATGACAACATCCATTTTCTTAGGATTCATGTAATCGTGCTACATATAACATGATTATATGAATCAAATATTGATTTATCATCTCCAGCCTCGAAAAGTAGATGATATGTCCTCTTTCAGATTTCTCTCTGCTGATATTATAGTGCCTTAGGAAAACGAATTCATCTCACGGTGATATTATGCCGCAGAATATACGTAGGTTATAGGCGTACATATGCGGGTGCCAAGCAAACGGTGTAGTATCATCACGAAATGGACTCGTTTTCTGTAAAGAGAAAATGATGCGGATCTCTATAAAGAGACGTATACAAATGGAGTTAGACAGAGAGCATAGACTCTTGCATAACGTATAACATATGCATAATGCATAAGAAAATGAAATCAAAGTCCTTTATTTCCTACCTTTCCATAAAATAAGGACTCTGATTGATTGGATTTCTTATATCTTATGTGTTATGCATTATGCAAGAGACGCACGATATCCAATGAGAGTATACTTTTAAGAATATTTAAGAATATAAGAGAATAAGAATATTGATAAAGCTGTACACTCATTAGATATCGTGTGTCGCGCGCGACGAACATCGCGCTGATATGCCAGAGGTATTAGCTTAATCAGAGTGTGTTCATGGAGCTTCTGATAAATAAAGAGGAAATAAAATCATTAAATTTTTAAAGTATCGCAAACTTGTCTCCATTGTGACGCAAAACGTCATTTTCAAACTTATGTATTTATAAACGTACTTTATTGGAAAAATAAAGTCGTTAAATATGTAAATCAATTTTTTAATTATACGTAATTTGTTTAAATCAAAAGAAATACTGTACAAATGCTTAATTTTTGTATTATTTAGTTTAATTTATTTAATTTGTATTATTTAGTTTATATAGATTTATGTGTTATTGAAATATTAGTGCAGTTCATGTACAGATTGCAGAGACGCATAAGTACGAGTTTCGCGATAATACTATTCTTTGATGACTCTCTTGACCACTTCTCCAAAGATCAGCTTCCAAAGTTCCTAACGAGCGAGCGAGCTATTCGCAAAATGCGCAGTATATAACATTGAGTGCAAAATATTGTGTGAATTAAACTGATTCTAATGTAAAACCAGCTTTATGCACATAGTGCAATTTCCGCCATATTGACGCAATCAATCTGGAAAAGTGATACTTTATAAATCTAGTGACTTTACTCTGAAATTATTTTTTTTTTAGAGTTATTTATGAATAACTCTATTTAACTAACTAGTTTCATGATGCATACTCATTTCCTGCATATTATTGTATCATACCGAGACACTGATATAGAAAAGTACTACGCACTACACAGTATTTTTCTATAAGACTTTAACATTCTAAAAGACATCCACAGTTAAAGACAAGATGAAATTTGGTCATTCAGAAATATCTTAACGATGATGTCATATGTATTTAAAATAAGCAGACATATAAACATCTTCAATTTGTTCTAAATATCTCCTAAGTTTTTTCAAATACATATTTTGGATGTTTCATAGGATACTTAAGATCAAGTTTTGCTGTGTGAGATTTCGCCACATGCTTATTTTTCGCATTGGCTGCGTTCAGCGAACTGGTATATTCTTTTAGAATTCAATTAGTATTTCAGATCTGGAAGAGTACACCAATAACAACGAGTGCTCATTCAACTGTTGAGTTCATTGAACGCAGCTATTGTTGGTCACGAGTGCGGTTCACTTGACGCTACAAATGTTTCAAAACTTTTGATTGACCAATCGGAAGAAAGAATTTTATTAATTAACCAATCAAAAAATGTTTTGAAGTGTTTGTAGCATTAAGACCATTGTTTACTGCACAGAATGCTTCACCCATGGTGAAAAGAATATAAGGTGTAGTACTCCCATGAATGCGCAATAGGAGAGTGAATTGGGTAACATTTGATTGGCTGTTATACCCGATTGGCAGTATAACCAGCGTTATTATACGCAGGAAAGTGCATATTGAGAACATTTGATTGGTTAACATTGTTTGTTTTGTCTCTCGGGAACAATAAATGTCAGGGGATCAATTCTATATCTTGAAACGAGGTGAAAATTACAAAAGTGAGTAAATTTACTAGGTATTGACCAATGAAATTATCAGTATTCTAGTAAATTCGTTCCCTAGATGTCGTATGACGGATGTTGTACGTAATATAAATCCTTTTGGCCGCAGCACAGACTCTTGCATAATGCGTAGTGTATAAAAGACTCAACCAAAATTCTTCTTTTCCATAGAATGGGAGGAAAGGAAAGATTCTAATTAGTTGATTTGTTTATGTTTACGTTATGCATTATGCAAAAATCTGTACTGTGACCTTATGACCATTCTATAATAAGCCATTAATCAGAAGTTAGAAGCTGGAAATTGACTAATCACAGTCATCAATTTCTAACTTCTAATTTCTAATTTATGACTAATGGTTATTATAGAATAGCCATTACATTTCAAATACGGTGGGTTCATTTGGTGGGAGCGAGCAGTTCCCGAGAGACAAAACGAATAATCCTTATTATTATTTCTAATATTGCTATCGCCACTATATGTAATGTTTCATCTTCTATTCTTTCCATGGCTTCACCTTTCCAATTCCATCATGGTCCATCATTCATTTATGCACGAGGATTATATTGGCGGGAAAGAAGTAGTTAACTTTTTATTTATGTTGTTATTGTATAACGTTATTATTCTGTGAAAAATCACATTTCTTTAAAATAAACTTGTTCACAAAAACGACAAATTGTGGATATTAAACATATCCGATGCTGAATTCGTAGCAGTAACAGTAACGTAGCAGTAATCGATAATAAGTATTTCGGTAAAAAGTTTCGTGTATAAATATATATAAATATACGTAGAAATATTTATAAACATTATACAATATATGAAATTATATATATATATA
>NW_017259404.1:971379-972936 GCF_001594045.1 Atta colombica
AAGGAAAGTGACACATACACGCACGTATTCATGTACACTGACATAGGTCTCTTAGGCTAGGGTCACGCAAACGTTTTGAAGCATTTTTTAATTTATAAAATTCTTTCTTCTAATTGATCCATCAAATGCTTCAAAGCATTTGTAGTGAGACTTTGATCACAACCTTAAAAAGACATCCCCTTATTTCTCAGGCGCCCAATTATGAAACTTTATCCCTAGATGGAAAGTAAACAGTGCAAATTTTAACCATTGAAGTTAATGGAAAAATTTTTCATTTTTTACTTTTCGCTCTAGGAAAAAAGTTTAATGATTGATATTCAGAAATTAACTATTGCACTTTATTAATAAAATCGTGATCTGTTTAGCTAATTGAAGAAATACAAACTCATAATTCATACATTTGTGGCTTGTTTGTATATCAAATCAGTTAAAAACGAACTCTACGAAAACGAAAATAGAATTCTTACAATTAATTTTTTTTGCTATTTGCTTAGTTTAAATAATAGAGATATATTGATATGATGTTACATCGTTTTAAATGCTTGTAATTTCTTAAATCAATTTTATTTATATTATTTTTTCTTTTTTAGTTTTTTTCATAATATTTTAAAATTGAAGTAGCGTAAACTGCCACCTGCCCGTAAAACAGATGAGCTAACTTAATTTATATTGCTTTATAGTGTCAAATTATTGGACCTGAAGACAATTGTGAATATATAGGAAAATTTTTTAAAAATTATCGCGTTACATACGTTTGCATATTGTAGAATAGCATAAAATAATGCATATAATTCAATAAAAATATTTTATAACAAAGTGAAAAAATTCTGAAAAATCTTATATACATTTACTTGTAGGTGTATTATACAGATAATTCCTATAAAAGAAAAAGAATAGGAATACATAGTATTAACTGCCTACTATGTTTTAGAATTCATTTTGTGAGGCAATCATTTTTGCTTATCTTACAAAAAAATTATTACAAAATTGCAAATAGTATTATAAACAAACAGTATTATAAAAACTGCTTATACTATCTAAATAGAAGACACTTTTATTTTGTATTTATGTTTTAAAGTTTTATTTTTACCTTTTATTTAAGAAATATTGTCCAAAAATAAAATGATATGTCAATATCGGCGACTTTCCTCTATAATTCCTATATAATTATATATGTCCACATACATTTCATATATTCTTTTTTCTTTTGTAAAATTACTTTTCAATAATAAAAACAATAATAATAAGAAAATAATAATAAGAAAAATAATTAAAGAAACAATTTTTTGCATTGTTTGTTTTAGAAAAAGTCAAGTTTAGAGAAATGTAAAAAAAATTACTTATACATAATTATATATAATTTTGCATATAATGATCAGCGATTTTTTTGCATTTCTTTAAACATGATTTCTTCTAAAACAAATAATGGGGAAATTATCCTTTTAATTTTTAAATGTATTCATTATTGTTATGATTTTAAATACACTAAAATTTTACAAAAAAAAAGATGTACAGACATGTATATATGGACATATTTCATGTATATATATATATATA
>NW_017259404.1:972995-1011736 GCF_001594045.1 Atta colombica
AAGAAAACTGCGGCTGAGGCTCATCGAATGATCTCAAATACTTATGGTGAGGCCGCTATTAGTGAAAGAACGTGTCGTGAGTGGTTTCAACGCTTCAAGAACGGTGATTTTGACGTCCAAGGTCATGCTCTGTATTTGGTGGGATCAGCTCGGCGTAGTGTATTATGAACTGTTAAAACCGACTGAAACAATCACAGGCGATTGGTATCGAACGCAATTGATGCGTTTGAGCTGAGCATTGAAAGACAAACGGCCGCAATACAACGAGAGACACGATAAAGATTTTGCAGCATGACAATGCTCGACCCCATGTTGCGAAAGTGGTCAAGCCATACTTGGAAACGTTGAAATGGGAAGTTCTACCCCACCCGCCGTATTCTCTCCAGACGTTGCTCCCTCTGACTATCACTTGTTTCGATCAATGGCACACGGTCTGGCTGACCAGCACTTCCGGTCTTATGAAGAAATAAAAAATTGGATCGATTCGTGGATAGTCTCAAAAGATGGCCAGTTTTTTCGACGTGGGATTCGTACGCTACCCGAAAGATGGGAGGAAGTAGTGACCAGCGATGGACAATACTTTGAATCATAAATGTATAACATTTTTTATAATAAAGCCTCGAATTTCGGAAAAAAAAACGACGGAAGCAAAGTTGTACATCTAATATATATATATGTGTGTGTGTTTATAAATATTTATGCATCTTTATATATGTTTGTACATATATTTATATTTAAAGCCAGTTAATTTAATCGGTTGACTAACCAATTGCGTTTACTGTTTAGTAGAAATGACCAATTGCGGTTGACATCCAACAAATGAGAATGGATTGAAATGAATTGAAATGAATTGAAATGGATTCAGATTTTCAGAAATATTGATTCTCGAAGATTAAAATGAATGCTTTTCAATCCTGAATGCATTTTATTCATTTATAGGAATTACAGGAACATATCTCTATGCCTTTCAATCTAAAAATATTAGCTTTTTTGTGCACACACACACACATTGTGAATACCGTTCAATTCAAAATTCTGAAAGGAAATGTAGTTTTTCAATCCAATTGCACTCAGTTGAATCTAATTGAATCCAATTGAATCCAATTAAATAAAAAAAAAGCTTCGCTATTTAAAATACGCATTCGAATAGAAAAAAATTTCAATCCATTTTAATCCATTCTCGTTTGAACAATTAATCACAATAAGCTTGGTGAAACCAGTTCTTATATATGAAATATATTCATATTTATATTTATGAATTTTTTATCTGGATTAATAATTATCGTATACAAAGTGAACCAACTTTTTATCCTATGAAAAACTTATCGACTTCATACCTAATTGATTATAATGTATCTGCAGTCGATAATTTCTGGTTCACCTTGTATAAGTTTTAATTGTAGCTTAAACTTCAAGATTTCTTAAAAAACAGTATATAATATTTATTCCAAGCATTAAAATTATTTTTTATCCGTTTAGTTCCGTTTCTCTATGCACAAAGGAAAAAACTAGCGCTAATACGCACATGTGATACGCTGCGTTCCATGCGGTCCATGCATGAAACAGAATGCACCCAAAATATTGATCGGACTCTTACTTCTAGAAATTCTATTTTTGGGTTTGACAACAAATCTCAGGGATGTCTGGGATCAGTATGCTCGCCAAAGAAACCTCACAATCACAAGCCCTTCTAAGTGCAACTATGTTGGCAAAATCGGTTGGCGAGACAGGCTATAAAAAAGAAGAAGAAGAAGAAGAAGAAGCAAAATTGGATAGAAGGATGAAATCCCAAAAAGATTTTCGCCAATTGATGTTGTATTGCTTCCAGCAAGGTTTCACAGCTTCGCAAACTATGATTGAGCTATACTCTGTCTTTGGAAAAACCTGTGTCACTCTCCACACAATTTGGAGATGGTATCGAAAATTCAGAACTGGTGATTTCAATGTAGAAGATCTTCCTCGCTCTGGTCGACCTCAAGAATTTGATGTAACACTTCTCAAGGACATCATGCACAAAAATCCGCAAATGACCGTTAAAGAACTCGCCGCCACTCTGCATAAGTCCGCTTCCACAGTGCAAATCTACCTGAAGAAGCTGGGTAAATAGTAGATAAGAGGTCTGTTTTTTATTTCTGCTCTTCATGAATTTAAGAATACTGTGCAACAAGTTGAAGTGAAACAAAACATATATTTGTGCAGGAATAAAAAATTGACCTAATGTATTGTGTGCTGAATTTATATAGTAGATTTGAAACGAATTTTCCAAACTACCTAATATATGAAAAAATATTTCTCATCCAATCTTGTATTGAAAATTATAATAACCCATGTCTTTCTTTAATTTCAAATCTAATATTTTTGATTTTAATACACCTAATTTCTTAGTGCTGCAAACTGTTCATATTGAATTGAATACTTAGAAATCATCGACCGCAGTCCATAAAAAAAATTTCTCGAATTTTTCCATCTCTGAATAATTCATTATTCCTTCATTTTAGTTTTCTCTTCATTCTGAAGAGCATATTGAATTCCATGAAGTGAGAGAGAAGATCCGAACTTTGTTGAGATGAAAGTGTGTTCTCGTAAGAACTTGTGATTAAAATGCTTATAACAAGTTTTATGAGAACAAGTTACGAACCAGATGATTTTGCTTAACCTTAATAAGCTTATCAACTGTCCATTTTGACTCAAACTGTCGAGTTTTTCAAAAGTCTTGTCTAGTCTATTCAGTTGACAAACTGGATATTACATATTCAATTCTCAAATATATCCAATTAATAAAATGAAATTTATATCATGAAAGAAAATTTATGAATTTTTGATTTTCAATGATTTTTCCGTTTTAAATATCCTACAACTTTATTACTAAAATACTTTTATTAATTAATTAGTAATGTTTTCCTATACTCGTTCGAAGATATATATTTTATTTAAATATATTAAATATATTTAAATTTTTTTTATATTTAAATTAAAACGGTTTTTTATTTTAACATCGTTAAACGTATTAAATGATTTAACAAAGTATTTATAACAAATGTTACATATTACATATAAAGTTTAATTATGTTGTTCAATAATATGTATTTTTAAATAAAAGTGATTAATTATTTTATACAACTACTTTTAATTATTTCTAATTTTATTTAAAAAATGACATTATAAGCAATTTTTTATAAAATTGTATATTTGATCTAGTTTTATGATTATCATTTTCGTCGGGGTTTTTTCTTGGTTGGATTTTGTTTGCAAACAGTACTGCCACATCAAAAAGTCTAAATTATTATCTTAGTAATTTAAATTTTTTAATATGGCAGCCCTTTTTGTTAGCTAATTGGGGAGGGGAGTCTGTCGAAGGGTATAGTTGGGCGCCATTTGCAATTAACCTTACTCAATTGAGGTCTGGTCGTACATATCTCAATTCGTTTACCTGTGCATTTAGATCGTAAAATGTCGTGTTGGATACGTGGTTGTCCCACCAAAAGTGGATTAATGAAGAGGAGCCTTTTTACACCTTATTCGGATGAAATATTCAACAAATGGAAGGATAGTGGAATTGCTAAAAAAGGCGTCAATAAATTTACCAAAAAAAGTCGCGTCTGCGAGTTACATTTTCAAAAAGATGACGTTATCCGAGTAGATACTTTTAAGATAGAGGGTAGTGAAGATTTTTTGGTGCCACGTAAGGTACCGAAGTTGAGGAAAGGTGCTATTCCATCAATTTTTCCACCGGTCAGACATTATCATATAAATTCCATTGACGAGCAGATAAATTACTATCGTATAAACATCATTAACAAGCAGAATCAGAAAAAACAGCAGACTGGAGAAACGAGCGTTGTAGCTCACTTAACGAGTACGTTTAATTGTTTCGTTTTTGTTTGGCTATCTTTTTTCTTTTTCTTTTAATTTTCCTATCTACTACGAAAGGTCACAGTATCATGCGATGATAAATTTGCACATACTCTCCGGGGAAAGCAGAGGACATGCTTTCGTATAGAAATCACGAATAGTATGCCTTCTATATAAAGTTAGTCTTTTCTGTACTAGCATTTAACTTGTAGATTCATAAATAGAACGATGTTCTTGCTCTTTAAACAAACCTGGATTGTTAGTCATTGTTAGTCCGTGGATCGAGCCCAAGTCCGGAACCTCATTCAGTGCCTGTCTCATACATACTATCTCACACACTGCTTTGCAAATGGCGTCCATTCGCGAAAATCCTGTTCCTTTCAGCGGACTCCCTCCCATTAACGAATCACTTTTTTATTCGCGCGTTATCGAGTTCGGAATAGTTCGGATTCTTTCTCTCTTTATACTGAATTCTTTCTTTGTTGCGTTGTCTTCGTCATCTGATTCCTTCTCTTTCGTTGCATTTGTTTTTTTTTCTCGAATCGATCTCGAAGATTTATTCGAAAATGTGTCGAAAAAATGAAAATATTGAATTTGTATGAAATTATACGTAACAAGTAATTTTATGTATTCGAAAAAAATATAAATTCACATATTTTTTGTTATATCTAAAAAAATTAATTAAGATATAAAAATTAACAAGAGAGAAAGTTTTTTTTTCTCGATCAAGCTGGATCTTAAGTGTCAATTATTTTAATTGTATACCGAATTGATTTTTCAGGCTTCAAACGCAAACTCGATTGAACTGTAATAGTAACAAATTGCCTAGCAATTTAATAATTTGATGCTCATAGATCTTATAAAACTCTTAATGTTGAATAATAACATATTAAAATTTATAAATAATCTTGTCGCAAAAATATCTCGGCCGGGATTGACCATCGAAAAATCATTCTCCGTAACACCCCGGGAAAAAAATATTGTATATATAATTATGTATAAAATTATATAAAAATATATATAATTTTATATAATTATATATAAAATATTTTTTCCCAGGGCTTGTTTTATGTACAGGTAAAAATCTATTTTTAGGGCCTTGACTCTTCAATATTTCTTCAGTGTCTTTTGAAACAAATTATAATCGTTTAAATATAAACTTTCATCGCATAATGTTTCTTTAATGATGTTATGTTTTAAAGTATTTATACTCTGATTATGCAAATCAACAACAAACTCAAACATATCTCTAAATTTCAAGATATATCAATTTCAAAATATATCGTTATATAAAATCTAAATATAAAAAAAACAAAGTATTTTATATATTTATGATATTAAATCACATAATAAAATTTGACATAAATAAATTTAAGAAAAAAAAAGGAAACTTCCGTATCACGTAATAAGAAAAATTATAGATCGTGGCAACGTCGCATTTTTGGAGCAGATGAATCGGCACAAGAGGTTATCTGACAAAAATATTTATACGAAAGAAAAATGTCCGCACAGCTGCGTTATAAAGGAAGATACATCAAAAGTAAAGTTTTAGCAAAAAAAAAAAGTGTAAAGCAACTTTCGCGAAGATACGACAAGAAAGGCATAATTTCTCTTTTGATGAGAAACAAGATATCGGATCCACGTGATGGTAATTGCATTGTGAACTTGAAAGTGCTCAGAAAGTGCGACGTTGCCATACTTATTAGATTTCTTCAGGGCTATTCTTCAGATTCTCAAATGCCACCCAGATATCACTCCATCCTTATTGTTTACCGAATGTTAAATAAGGATGACATTAGATCTGTTTTTTGTTACACTCTGAATCGGTGCAATAAGTTTAAATAAAATAAATATACGTTTGTTTCACTTTATTTTGCACTATGTGTACCAATTTAAAAAGTACAACAATAAAAAACAGACCTATTTAATCCGGGGAGCATCCGAGTAGGAATCCAAACATTTCTTAGGATATCATGTAATTTTTTTCTTGGAGCGAAAACGTGAAAAGTGAAAATTTTTTCTATGTATATATACATACATACAATATATATGTACATACATATGCGCATACATATATATGCGCATCACAATTTTTATTTTTCATGTTTTCACTCTAGAGAAAAAGTTACGTAACGATAACCAGTTCTTAATAAAATGTATAAAATCAAGATTTTTTTATTGACTCAAACTTTAATATCGTGCGATAAATATTTGCGATATTGTTACACGTGCTTCCTCACAAATTTAACTATTCGAGACTCGTTTTTCATTAACTTCTTGAATGTGATTTCGAAGCTATATGAAAATTCGTGTCGCATCACAGCAAAAATGATATACTGGTTCAGTAGAAAAAGTAGTTTTGCAACTGTTTTAAAAATTCTTTAATATAATTGATATTTTGCTCTTCTCGGTAAAAAATTGTTCATAAATGTATAAACATACATAAATATTCATAAACATGTCATATTTCATATATGAACATATTTATGAATATTTATGCATGTTTATACATGTTTATACATATTTATGGATGAAAAATTTTTACATATTTATACGTGAATGAAAAATTTTTTACCAGGTTAATTTGATTCTTACTGAATCTAAATGTATAAAACCAATCATATTTAATGTAAATCATGATAAATACGGAAAATTTACAATGTTTAATATTCGGTTATATATTAGAAATGGGACGCTAATTCAAATTCATCTTTTATAGACATATATATTAAAAAAATCTAAAGTACTCGAGACGAAAGTTTCAAAACATTCTTGAATAATGCATTTTGAGTATAATCTTTCAACCTTTCAAATTTTCAATCTTTTTCTACAGTGTTTTTTATACGCTGACTATTCCCGTTATGAAAAAGCGCGCTGAACAGGAGTCAGAAGCTAAAAATTGATCAATCACAGTCGTCAATTTTTAGGTTCTGACTTCTGATTTATGACTAATGGCTTATTATAGAAGGCCCATTAACTTCAGCAGCGTTAAACTTATCACTTTGTTTTATGTATTCACACATCATAATAACATATCAATTTTCAGCAGATTTGTTGAGTCAGCCTTCACAAAACATGATTTTAAAATATTTGGCATTCTTAGAACTGATTGTACCGCCGTTACTTTAACTTTAAACGAGGCTTGAATTTTTCATTTTCTCTCTTTAAAGCCGAGAAAGAAAAAAGAAGAGTTTTAAAGCTTAAAATCAAAGTAACGATGGTACAATCATACTTTATGCGCTTCGAAAATTTCGTTAAAAAATATGGACTGTCAATGCGTAATAACAAATAAAAACGGAAGGCTTGCGCGAAGACGAAACAATCCTGTGATGTCATATAAACAAATCTACTAATAGTGTAACGTTTTCTTCTGTTTGAATTTTCAAAAATTTTCAACTTTATTAATAAATAAATATAAATAAATATAAATTAAACTATTTCATTATTGGACAGTTCATAATGCTTAAATCAATCGAATTTAGAAATTTCGAAATTTACTTGAAGACTGAATTTCTCTCTTTTTATTAAGTTCAATTTATACTACAAACCCCATTTCTCAAATTTAATTTTCTTTTCGAGAGATTAGCCAAAGATGCACTAAAAAAAACTTAAGAGTATCAGTACTACACGACTTTCTGAACTTATTTCCTTTCTTATTTCCAACGATATTAATTATTTTTGTATTTTAATTTTTCGATTTTAGCTTCAACCTTTCTTAATTCATTTATTCTCTTAATTTATTTATCCTTGCGATATATAAGCATATACAGGATGAGTAAAAAATCTCGGAGCGCTGAAATATCTCAAAAACAAAGCATTTTCGGGAAAAATGATTCAGACAAAAATTGTAGAGATTTTTAAAAAGATCTATTTACTGATCACATCTGTTTGACATTGGCTGGCATCGCCAAGATTATATCGATTTTTTTAAATGGGATCATGATGAAAATTTTTCTCATAATTTTTATATGAATTGGAATATTTTTTAGAAATATTCAAAAATATTCGAAAAGTTTACATCTTCTCTCAGAATTTTTTGTACAAGTGAATTCTGAAATATTTTGAAATTTCTCATCCTATAATTTAAAAAAAATATTTTTAGATTTTATTTCATCAGAAATTATACTTACAAAAAAATATTATACTTGCCATATTTTATAATTAACATATATGAAAAATTCTGGGAAAAGATATAGATTTTATGAGAAATGTTCCAATCTGTATAAAAAATGTGAGAAAATTATAAAATTATATAGAAATTCTGAAATTATATGAAAAATTCTGAGAAAAATTTTCACCAGAGATACCTTGTTTTTGGTTCCAGAGTTTTTTGATTCTAATAGCTGATGTCAAGAGCTTTTCACACTACAATAAAGTTCATTTTCATTACGTAGGAGAGACTGGAGACTGGAGCTAATAGATTATAGAGGTAGATAGACTAATCAGGGCTACGTTATTAAAAGGGGAAAAAAACATGCAAAAATAGCGTAAATAGTTGTATTCAGCAGAAAAAGCAGTTTTGCAACTGTTGTAAAATTCTTTAATATGATTGATTTTTCCCTTAATTTCTCACTGGATTTAAATATATTAACCAATTATATTCAAGAATTTTACAACAGTTGCAAAGCTGCTTTTTCTGCTGAACGCAGCCATATATCTGAGCACGCAACATTCAACAACTACTGCCACGCCACTCAGTCTGCTGTGATATTTCCGTACGGATGCATCTGTGACAGAAGTTAGGTTACAATTTAAAAAAATTGTACATGTAAGTAAATGTTTTTATTCTTGAAATTTTGTTTACGATCACATATCAATGTCTGAGATATTTCATTTTTGTTTAGATAGTAAGTTTACTAAAGTCCAATAGATTATTTTTGTTTATCTGTCTTTGTTATTATATACTGTTATTTTTAGAAAATTAATGGATGGGGATAGTAAACTCAGGATGGGGCTATATGACTCATTAACGACGACTCTTATAATATCTACTTTCTAAATTTCTTGGATTGAAATCTCATTCTAAAAGAGTCAAAATACAGCCACTTTTGAAAAAGAGTGAAAACTTTTTACTCTTTTTGAAAAATAATGGCAATATTTCACTTCTTTAAACAGATCTATCTCAGTAAATATTCAGTTTAGTCCTCTCATGTCCATTGATGAAACTAGATTCATTTGACGTGTTTTTGCACGAAATGAACAAAAAAGCGTCGCTCTGCCCCGCGAAGCAAGATATTAGTTAAAGTTGTTAGATTAGGTTAGGAAATCTCATTCACTGCGATTTTATTCCAAAAAAGGAGTAGAATGTTTCACTCCTTTTTAATGTGAGATTTCATTTCTTTTTCAAGGAGTAAAATATGATTTTCACTCTCTTTGAGGTATTACTCAAAAGAATTTAGAGAGTATTTTATTTTTATTTTAAATACACATTATAGATCTTTTTTTTTTAAATACACCTAATGCAATAATTTTTATAATTTAATAATAATTTTAATTTTAATAATAAAATTTTAATAATAAAAATATGTAATAATTAAATTATACATATAATATTATTATAAATATTGTAATGTTAATTTAATTACAGAAAATCATGAGGACATACAAGAGAAAGACAAATAAGGGAAATATTCCGAAGAACATTATAGAATTTGCGTGTAAAGAAGTAATTTTAGAAGGAAAAAGTGTTCGTTCTTCAGCAGCGAAATATAATATCTCATTTAAAACCTTGCACCGATATGTTAATAAATTAAAAGCTGTAGGAAAAGACGTTAGTCAAATATCAAATATTCAATTTACTCATGTAGGTTACGGCAAAAGTCATCAAATTTTGAATGATACGGAAGAAATTGCTTTAGTGGAATATATTAAAAGAATAGCAGATATTTATTATGATATAACACCCAAAGAAGTAAGGAAATTGGCTTATCAATTTGCAATAAAAAACGGAAATAAAGTACGAGATTCTTGGAATGAAAACAAAATAGCAGGTGAAGATTGGTTCAGAGGTTTCCTTAAACGCAATAACAATTTATCAATAAGATTAAAAACTACAAGTCTCTCTAGAGCGAAGTCATTTAACAAACATAATGTTAATTTATTTTTCACAAATTTGAAAACAATCTGTAATTGTCTAAGAGTGAAGCCATCCGATATCTGGAATATGGATGAGATAGGGATTAATACTGTTCACACTCCTGATCGTGTAATTGCACGTCGTGAGATGAAACAATTAGGAAAGATAATTTCAACCGAAAAAGAAACTCTCGTTACCATGGCAGTTGCAGTTTCAGCTATTGGAAATATGATCCCACCATTTTTTATATTTCCAAAAGCTCATTACAAAGATCATTTTATACAAGAAGGCCCTCTTGGATCTGCAGGTGATGTTAATCCATTTGGTTGGATGGAAGAAGAACATTTTATAAAATATTGTCAACACTTTGTTCATCATGTTAAACCATCTAAAGAGAAGCCTGTTCTTCTTTTACTTGACAATCATGAATCTCACCTTTCTATTGAGGCGCTGGATTATTTGAAAGAGAATGGAATTATAGTTTTATCATTCCCTTATAATTGCAGTCATAAGTTGCAGCCGCTAGATAGATCTGTATATGAACCTTTGAAAAATTACATCAACACAGCATGTGACAACTGGCTAGCTAGTAATCCAGGAAAATCTTTATCTCTATATCACATTTCAGAAATAATAAAAATTGCATTACCTCTGGCAACAACTTCAATAAATATTCAAGCAGGTTTCCGCATTTCAGGAATATTTCCTTTAAATGAAAATATATTTCCTGATACTGAATTCTTAGAATCTAATGTGATCGACAAAGAAGATACTTCTATTATTATCAAAGCTGAGAACGATGAACTTTTTTCTGTCCAGGAAAATGTCGATTTTTTATCTATCAAGAAAAATATCAGTCCATCTTCGGTATATCAGGATATAAGACATCTGCCAAAAGTGGAACTGTATCAAGAAAAAAAAAGAACTTGTAAACGAACTAATGCAATATATATAGACTCGCTAGAAAAAGATGCTCTCATGGAGCAAAAGCTCGATTGTTCAAGAAAAAAAAATAGAATTAGCCAGGAAGAAACGGAAATCGAACAAAAAAGCAAGACAATAAGAAAAGAAAAAAGTAAGGAAAATCCAAGTAAAAGAAAACTTCTTTGATTGAAAAGTCATAAAGCAGAAGAATTTTAATAAAATAAATTCTTCATCCCCTCGAATGAGACAAATATAAGACAATGAAATGTATTCCCTATATATAGTAAAAATGTATTCCGTATATATAGTAATGTAAAATTCATTTTTTCAATAAGTCTTAATTTTATCTGTAAAAATTCGAAACTGAAAAATAAATCTATTAGCTCCGCTATTTATAAGGTCCAGTTATAAGGCTTGAAAATGAACTTTATTGTAGTGTTTTAAAAAGCTCTTGACATCATAGATTCTGGAATCAAAAATAGAATGTCCCAATTAAAAAAATCAATGTGCCTTGATCTGATCTTGGCCATCCAAAGTCATGCAGATGTGATCAGTAAATAGATCTTTTTAAACTTTACAACTTTCGTCTAAAGCGTTTTTCTCAAAAACTGCTTTGTTTTCGAGATATTTCATCGATCCGAGACTTTTCAGTTACCCTATTTAAATTAATTCTCATGTTCTCTTCTTCTTAGTAACATTATTATTTTTGTCTTGTATAGGTAAGAACAAGATAAATTCTGATAAGGATGTTAAAGTTAAAAGAGATTCGTATGCTGATGAGACGATGAAGGATGACAGCAGAATACAGGGATTCAAAAGAGAATTGGAAGCAGATAAGATTCTTGGCTCGGCAGATGACAATGGAAAGCTAATGTATTTAATGCAATGGTAAGTAATACATCCTAGTAGTTATTACGTTTAATATCATCACATGCCTTGGTAATCGAATTGATAAGATTGATGTCTACATAGAATGAAAGAAATTAAAGTTCAAATCCTGGCAGAGATGATTTTTTTCAATAAATTCTTTATATTATTTAAAGATATTAATTCGCATTACTAATATGAAATTGCATGTCGATATAATTTGTAATATTACATAGACCAGCCTCAATTTACTAGTGTATTAAGACCTACAGATAATCAGCGCACAATTTGCTTGAACTGGAAATTGTAAAAATTTACACAAAAATATTAATTAGACACCAAGACTCGTCTTGAGTGAATGTGACTCATTTGTATTGATACATCTATTTTTAATGTCAAATGCATATTTAAAAAGTAGTACAAATAAATAAAGAATTCAAGTTAATTTAAAAACCGAATTTAAAAACCGATTGAAGCTGAATGATAAATAAAAATAATTTTGTGCAGGAAAGGAACAGATGCAGTTGACATGGTATCTGCCAGTGAAGCCAATGCCAAGTGCCCCCAAATTGTTATCCGATTTTATGAGGAGAGAATAACTTGGAAAAGAGCAAAAGTAAAACCATAATAGATGAACTTCCTGGAAAAAGTCAAACTCCACATTTTTTGAGAAATTGACTTTTATTGTGACCTTGTACGCGGTTAAAGTCTCATTACAAATGTTTTGAATTTGATTGATCATTAGAAGAAAGAATTTTATTAATGGTTAAAGAAAAAAATAACTATAGAGGACACATCTTTCTTGTCGCAGTTTATATGTTTTTATATGTGCAATTATTTTGCATGAAATATAGATTGGAAAAGATAATTCAAAATTAATATTTTTTTAAAATAAAAAATCCATGCTCAGATGAAAATAAAGTAATAAATATACCTTCAAAATCTATATTAATGTTTTCGCTAATTTCAAATTTGCATTCATATAATTGATCAATTTTCAATGGCCGATCCAAAATGGCAATCAAAATGACTATCAGGCGTATTTTGATAATTATGAAATATAAATTCTTAATATTCTTAATTCTTTGTATTCTTAATATTTTTAATATTTTTAATAAATTTTTAATATTTTTATATATAAAATTTTACACATAGATATGTGCATGTATAAGCCAGAGTTAATTTTTTTTTCAATTTAGCTGCCATCTTGAATTCATTATTTTGATTTTTTTTAATTTTGACCTAAGATTTTTAATCAGCGACCTTAAAAATTCCTATGTACTAAAATTCAGTTAAATACATTCAATAAAAAAATTTGCGCAACAAAAAGGATTAATCTGAGATTAATATTACAAAGTCAATTTTCTATGATTTAAGATCCTACGACTTTTATTAAACTCCGCATAACGCATTTGTAATATCATTAACCGTATATACTCTTTATAATGTATATTGTAAATATCTTTGAAGTGTGATTACTCTATTTTATTCTAAACAAAATAAATGTTCCTATCGGGCTCAAAACGATGTCTATTATTTATTTTAGATTATGAGAATAATATTTGTTTCTGTTATTTACACATTTATATTATTTTTTGATTCATAGCCTTTCTTAACACGTATTTTTAATTTTTATTGTTGAACCATATTACATGATGTATTCAAAATAAATGTGTTCTTTTTTTAATATTGTTTATTTAATCTCTGTCTCATAATAATCTACTTGCAATGTAGGTAGTATCTCTATACATTTTTTGTGTATCTAATCTGTATCAGAGGTACATTCAAATTCGAGTATCTGTATCTAGATAAAAAAAAAGCATCTAAACTCACTAATTTTCAGATGCATTTTTCAGATTTACATTCCCTTAGCATAATCATAATTCCATTTTATGTGTGATTGTTGATTGATTTGCAGCTTTGCTGCAAAATTCTATAACATGATTCTTCTATAACATGAATCTTTCGCTTCCCAGCAAACGAAAATGGATTGAAATGGATTGGAAATTTTCAATTCATCCGAATCCGTATTTTAAATCCATAAAAATGAATTGGATTCCATATAAAAAAAATTTTTATATATGTAAAAGTTTAAATAAATTAAAGTAGTAAATTAAATAAATTAAATGAAATTCTATAGTTATTATTTTAAAACTTTTATACAAAAAATATACTGTATAATAAAGGAAACGTATTAAATATAAAATAATCATAAAAGCAATTAATTTATTAATTAAAAATAAGGAATTTACATATGTAACATGTATACATATTTATTCATGATATATTTTTATGGTACAACTTTTTTTTAACTCAATTGAATTAAAACGAAAAATTTCTTTATAATTCTATCTTATTTATAATTTTCTATCCTATTATATATTTTATCCTATTTATAATTCTGAATTCACATGTACCAAAATTTCTAATGTATGTCCAGACTTTTCAAACAAAAATCGAAAATCATAGAAATATACTTTGAAGAAATATACTTTGAGATTGAAAACCATGGAAATATACTCCATTCTTATAAATGAATAAAAATGCATTCAAGATTGAAAAGGAATAGATATTTGTTTCAAGCAATTCCTATAAATGAATAAAAATGCATTCAGGATTGAAAAGCATTCATTTATAGGAATATTGTTCAATTTTGAATAAGGAAATGCAATCCAATTGCATTTAATTGAATCTAATTGAATCCAATTGAATCCAAAAAAAGTATTCGCTATTTAAAATACATATTCGGATAGAAAAAAATTTTAATCCATTTTAATTCATTCTCGTTTGCTGGGTAGCAATATATTTTTTCTTGTATGTGTGTGTACAATAAAAAACTTATTTTTAGAAAAATATTTTCAAATAGTATCTTGTCGGAAGGAAAGAATATGATAAATCTAAATTAATGTAAAAGCCTGTACAGCATACAAAATATTGCAGTAACATCGCAAAAATATTTCAAAATATTACTGCAATATTTCAGCAACATTGCAGCAACGTAAAAATGTCCGTTTTAAAAATATTGATACGTTGCAGCAATATTACAACATAATATATATGCAATGTTAGGTTTTGGAGGAATACTTGCAGAAATGCATTGTAATAACAACTTTGCTGTAATATTGTATTAACGTTATTGCAATATTTATTATAAGACTTTGTACTATATAAATATTAAAAAAATAGAAATAGGAGTTAATTCATTGTAACATACAATGAATATAAATAAAATATGATTCATAATTAATTATGTCTTTATATTTTATAGGCATGTTCCGACATACACTGCCAGTACTGAAAATCTACAATATATGTAACGTGAATTATAAATTTTCAGTATTGACTATGCATGTCGGAACACGACCTATACATCTTATATCTTATTATTGTGTCCATTGTACATTATATTTAATCCTTACTTCTAATTGTTTTATGTCTATAAATTAAAAACACAATTCCTATAAATTATAAATATTGACTGCGTTTACACTTTATGTCCATTTTCATTAATGTAGATTAATTTTAATCTCGTTTCAACTTACTCTTCATCATTTTTTAATCTTTAGAACAGAAAAAGACGAAGATAAGTTGAACTGAGATTAAAATTAATCTATATTGGTAGAAATGGACATTAATCAGGTTTAATAATATTTGTAGTTAGAAACTAACCAGTCATTCTATTTTTCAGAAGAATATAATTTAGAATATAGTGAGATTAGTCAGTTTCATAACTATAGATGTTATGAAACCCGATTAAATGTGCCATGTAAACGTGACCATTAATCCATTCCTATTCTTCCATTATGTCCAAGTCCTTACTTTATTGGGTTGTACAAATCAATATATACAAGTCTTAACACTGAAAGTGAGTTTTCTAGCAGAGACACAAATCAATACAATGATAAGAGTCATTATGTCTTTGTTTTTGACTAATTTTTGAACAAGGACAGGATGACTCTTGTGTCAATTTGTGTATCTGCTGGAAATATTTTTAAAATACTGTTGCAACATTGCTGAAGTAATATTGCAAAAAAGTCTTCGCAATGTTTCTACAAAATTGTATTGCAATATTGATGCAATATTGAAATGTTGCAACAATGTTGCTATAAGTTTCTGTGCTGTACGGGAGTGAGATATCTCAATTGATAAAATGCTCAATATTTATCAAAGAGCATAATAATGTACTGAATATGTCATGATTAATTCATTTTTAAATTTTTATTAAACATACAACTTTATTGATTTGTATCCAAATTTTAAAGCGCACAGTGCACTAGTTCTGCCAATGAAAAACTATTAGGGCTGTGTTCCGTTTCACGTATGATGCGCATGCTGCATTATTTATCCTTCTTATTCATCGAATGTTAAACAAGGATAAATAAAGGCTCATGCGCACCATACGTGAAACGGAATGCAGCCTAGATCGCAGTAATTGTAACTGACAACATGTCAGAACATATCGCGAGTTTTTTTGATTGGAGTAGACAATCGGTGTAAAAGATACATAATTATTGCAGATAAAGAAGGTATTTTAAATTTTAACCAATTTTAATTTATTATTTTCTTATTGTAGCGTTTTTTGTTAATTCGATCCGACTTCGATGATGTTTTTATATTTGTTCTACAATAATTGGAAACGTAGTTGTAATTGGAAGAATTGACGATAATTATTTAGAATACAAACTACATCTCTAATTTTTATGAAATTAGGTTCATTCGACGCGTTTTTGTTCGAAACGAAAGAAAAGCGTCGCTCTGCCCTCTGAACCGAGATATTAAGCGTTGAAGTTGAGTCTTTAGGTTAGGAAATCTGTCATTCTGATAAGATGCAGCTCTATGTATGAACATTTTGGTTATATGCGCATGCGCTGTGACCAGCTGTGGCCACATCGCTAAATTTGAACCGAGTAAAAATACGCCACTGTAAACTCAGCAAACGAGAATGGATTGAAATGAATTGAAATGGATTCAGATTTTCAGAAATATTGATTCACGAAAATGTTAAAATGTTAAAATGAATACTTTTCAATCCTGAATGCATTTTATTCATTTATAGGAATTGCATGGAGCATATCTCTGCCTTTCAATCTAAAAATAATATTAGCTTTTTCTGTGCACACAAACATAATTGTGAATACTGTTCAGTTAAAAATTTTGAATAGGAAATACAGTTTTTCAATCCAATTGAATCCAATTATTGATTGAAATTTTTTTCTATCTAAATGCGTATTTTAAATAGCAAACTTTTTTGGATTTAATTGGATGCAATTGGATTGAAAAATTGCATTTCCTATTCAAAATTTTGAATTGAACAGTATTCACAATATACCGAAAAAGCTAATATTACTTTTAGATTGAAAGGCAGAGATATGCTTCATGCAATTCCTATAAATGAATAAAAATGCATTCAGGAATTGAAAAGCATTCATTTTAATATTCGTGAATCAATATTTCTGAAAATCTGAATCCATTTTCAATTCGTTTCAATCCATTCTCATTTGCTGTAATTATTATAAAATAGGTAAAAGCTGCAAAAGAAGAGTTAAACAATTAAATTATGCAAGAAATGCAAAGATCATAGATTTAGTGTCGGATTGAATTAGTAAATTGTAAATGCTATTAGTGTTACTATAATAGTGTTATTTTGTATAGTAGTTCAGAACTGTCTTCAAAAAGAATAGACTTTTTGATCCAATAAACCAACTATTAGTAACATAACTTTAATAATCTAGACAGAATGTTATCAAGATATCGGAAAAGTGATAGAAAGCAATTCACTTGGGAGCAAATGACAAAGGCCAAAGAACATATTGCTGCAGGCTACAGCATAAAAGCAACAGCTCGATTCGTGGGGGTATGCGAAGCAACATTAAGAAAGAGATTAAAAGAAGTAAGTTCATTTTATTTACATAGACTTGTCTATGCACTAAATTAGTAATTATTTTTGCTTAGCCTTAGACAACTAAATTAGGATATTTAGATAAAATTTTATGTCATTTTCTTTTCAGGAGACAACATCATTAAATTTAGGCAGGTTCAAATCAAGCTTTTCTACAAAAGATGAGAAAGCTTTGGTAAAATTGGTCAAAATCATAGATGATACATTTTATGGAGTGTCAAGAAAACAGTTAATGGCAATAGTGTATCAATATGCTGAACATAAAAATATTTTCCATAATTTTAACCATGAAAAAAAGATGGTAGGAGAAAAATGGATTAGAGATTTTTCTGTGAAATATAGATTAACTTTACAACGTCCAGAGAAGTTTTCAGGAGGTGTCCTTAAGTTCAACAAGGTTCAGTTTAACAAATTCCATAATAATCTAAAAAAGATTCTAGAAGAAAATCCTGAACTTAATGCCAGTCGTATTTATAATATGGATGAAAGTAACATATCAACTATTTTTACTAAACTTCCAAAAATAGTGTCACCTAAATGTAACTTAGAATCAAAAGTAGTGTCTCTAAATCGTATACAGTCACTAACTGTAGTTTGTTGTCTGAGTGCCGCTGGCTACTACGTTCCACCTGCTCTAATTTTTCCTCGAAAAAAATATAAGCCAGAATTTTGTAAGAGAGCGCCACAGAATACTTTAAGTATGGCATCTGATTGTGGATCTATGAATTCAGAACTATTCGTATCCTGGTTAAAACACTTTACAAAATATGTGACGGCATCTCAAGATAGACCGGTATTACTCATATTGGACAATCATATATCACACTGCAGTTTGCCAGCAATTAATTATTGTCAAGAGAATGGCATCATTTTGTTATCTTTACCTCCATACGCTAGTTATAAATTACAACCACTTGAAATAGCTTGTTTTGGATCATTAAAAAAGTTCATGGCAGAAGAATGTAATCGATTGATATCACAGCACCCCGATCGGTCGATAACAATTTGTCAAATAGGAGAAATTTTTCGTACAGCTTATCACAAGACTGTTTCTATTGACAAAGCAATTAACGCGTTTAGAGATACAGGAATTTTCCCCCAGAATCCCTCTGTTTTTCGAGAAGACTTCACATCAGTCTCATTTACGAACAGACAATCAGTCGAGCATCTTGAAGATGATGAGTTGGTAAGTCTGGAGACATGATAGGCGTGGTAAGCCTTAAGCTGTAAGAAATACAGTAATCACAGTCGATTATTCTCTTCATCTAGCTGTGATTAATCAATATCGTATGGCTTAAAATTTACTACAACGGTTGTACTCAATGCACCTTTTTATTTATTGAGCTTTTTCTGAATTCTAATTTTTTTAATATTTAAAATTTTATAGAAAAAAATATTGGCGTTTAGAGAAATAAAGTTTATCTTAAAGAGAGGAAAAAGTTAATATATTAAATTATAAAAGTAATTAGATTAAGGCCATAAAAGATACCCAAGGCCGGCCGTTTTTAATAATATCTCATCGATGACTAATTATATTAGACTTGGAAAGTTCGTTTCAAGTTCTTTTAATATTTAAAATTTTATAGAAAAAATATTGGCGTTTAGAGAAATAAAGTTTATCTTAAAGAGAGGAAAAAATTAATATATTAAATTATAAAATTAGATTAAGGCCATAAAAGATACCCAAGGCCGGCCGTTTTTAATAATATCTCATCGATGACTAATTATATTAGACTTGGAAAGTTCGTTTCAAGTTCTTTTAATATTTAAAATTTTATAGAAAAAATATTGGCGTTTAGAGAAATAAAGTTTATCTTAAAGAGAGGAAAAAGTTAATATATTAAATTATAAAAGTAATTAGATTAAGGCCATAAAAGATACCTAAGGCCGGCCGTTTTTAATAATATCTCATCGATGACTAATTATATTAGACTTGAAAAATTCGTTTCAAAGTTTGCGAAAGTTGATGATTTTAACATGGAATACTACCTTTATTTTGGATCGTTTCGAGAGCTATTGATGAAATACTTCTGAAGGACTTCATGCGCAAAAATCCGCAAATATTATTAAATCCGTCATCATACAAATCCGCTTTGCACAAATCCACCGTGCAAAATTATCTGACGATGCTGAGTAAATAGCTACGGTGATCATATTTAGAGAAAATAAAGGACCTAAAAATTTTAGTACTTTATTTCTAAATATTTCCAAACTAGTTTGTGGCTATCAGAAGTTTGCGCACTAATTTCTGAAATTTTTTTGCGCAGGTGAGATAATTCTCAAGTAAAGCATGAGTCGTTATAAATAACATCAAAATAATTGCAAATTTGGTTATTAAAAGTCACTTCAATTATATTATTCACTAATTTTGATATCACTTTGGTGTAGTGTTGGGCACAATCGATTAATTTATTAGTTAATTGAAATAATTAACTAAAAATTCAAAATATACATATATAATCATGATTAATGTAATCAATTAATAAAATCAATTGTCAAACAATTTTATAACAATTTTAATGATTAATCGATTACGTTCCAGCTTGACTAAAATAATTGATTAAAAATGATATATGATCACGACTAATTTAATCAATTATTAATCAAATAAAATACAATTAGTTAAAAAAATAATAATCATTAATTTTCAATCATTCTTAAAAAATTATATTCGTAATTTTTACGATCTATAATATTATTATAGAACGTGTTTGTTATATTGAAAAGCTATTCAAATCACTATTGGTCGATAAATCGTTTTATATTTTTATGGAAAGAGATTGCACATATTAATAAAATATAGTTTTCTCTTATAAATAATCGATTAATTTTATTTATAAAACTGAAACATTATAACACTAATGCTAATAGAAAACTAATATATTTTTGGCAATAATATCAAAATAATGCTATGCACATATCTGTTTTAGAAAGGAAAAATATTAAATAATTAAGTAGATTTAATCTGTGCTTAATTAAATACAAATCATTAATAAATAATGATTAATTTTTTAATTTGTACCAAATAATTTCAATTAATCAATTGAATTAATCACAGTAATGATTTGTTTTAATCGATTAAAATTGCAGATTAAAAATTTTTTAATTGATTAATACCTAAGATTTATTTGAAGACAACTAAAAAATTTTAATCATTTACTATAATCAAGAATTAAACTTTTAATCATTAATCTATTGAGTAAATTGATTAAATTTTTCTCAACTGCTTTGTCGTTATTGTGATTTTGTCAGTTGTTTCCGTAAACATTTATACTCATTAGTATGACATTTGAGGGGATATAGTCATCACTATAAATATCTCATAAAATATTGCATCTTTGATTTACATAAAAGGTTTGAAACGAATTTTCCAAACAATCTAATATATGAAAAATCTCTTTTACAATCTTATATTGTATTTGTCATTCTAATAACATTTTTCTTTAAATGCAATCCTATAAATTCGGCCGAAAACTAGATGATATATTAAATTTTTTAGCCTAAGAAATTTCTTGGTCGTTTTTTAAAATTTCTGAGCTTTAATACAGTTATTTACGAAGTCTGTCCCAAAAGTATCCAATCTCTGCGTATATCTTTGTCCTTGTCATTCTCTCTCTATTGTGGAAAAGACGTTCAGTATTTGGGGTGTGGACTTTGAGAAGTACTCCCACCAAGCGGCACGACTAAATAGTTGTTCAGTCGGCAACAGTTCGTAGTTGTATGAGTGTCAGAAGCTTCGACTGTCGCATTTCACAATGACTGAACGGATGGAGCAGAAAGTTTACATCAAATCTTGCCAAAAACTTGGCCATACATGTTCAGCGACAATCGACATTATGCGCAAAATTTATGGTAACAACTCTATGAGTGAAACACAAATAAAATGGTGGTTTAATCGGTTCAGAAGTGGTCGTGTCTCAGTGGACAATCATCGTCGAGTCGGTAGACCATCAACGTCGAGAACAGCGACGAATATAGAACGTGTGCGAGTTGCAATCAAGGAAAATCGTTGTTTGACTTTGCGACAATTAGTAGAGAACCTTGGAATTCCAAAAACTACTCTTTCTCGAATTTTGGTTAAAGATCTTGGGATAACTCGCGTGTGTTCAAAAAAATCCATTCCAGAAGCGCTGAAGCAAAATCAAAAGGATTTTCAAAATGAAGTTACCAAAGACGTCTTGGAATCCAATCAAAAAGATTCTGAGGTGCATAAAAGAGTTATTACAAAGATCTTATATATATGAAATTTGAAGGAATAAATCGTTGAAGGAATAAAACTGGATGCGATGTGGGAGCTGTTAGCTATCACAAAAAATGATTTTCAGTACCATTTAAAGAAGTGGATGGACTGCTGGAAGGTTATTGCTTCGAAAAAAGATTACATTGAAGATGACATTGTCATATCACTCCTTAATAATGTTTTCTCATGATATAGACGCATATAAAGACAGAGGCCTGGGATACTTTTGAGACAGACTTTATACAGTTTTTTTTATTAAAGAAAATTATTTATTAAATTATTATTATTATTTTTATTTTTTTATTTTTGCGATGAAATCTGGTGTATGTTTTATGGCTAAAATCTCCAAATTTGAATTTGATTGAATAATTAGTTCTTGAGATATACTGTCCAACTTTGAAAACGTCGTTTCAAGAAAAAAGCATTAAAGTTTGCAAAATGATTTTAATGATTTAAACAAATTTATTATTCCAATTTATATTTATTTGGTTACACAAAGACCATACAGTGAGCCTTCCATTTGCTCGTACAGCTCTTCTCTCGCATATGCTACTTAATTCATAAGTAGACATCGGATTTTTATGCAGATATCTTTTGCAGACATGCACAAAATACAAATTTGCATAAATATGCAAATATGCACAATATGCACAAATAAATATGCATTTTTAGTGCTTTTTTAATGAGATTTTCTATTTTTATGTTATTTTCCAATCTGCTTTCTAAAAAAGTATGAAATTGCATAAGAATCTGATATCTATTCAAAATTGCCTTCTTATTTTCGATCTTATATAATTTTGATTTTAATTTCTTAGTGCCATGCTGCAAACTGTGAGCCTCCAGTAGAGTGCTTGGAAACCACCTTCCACAGTTCGTGTAATGGAGTTTCTTCGTCTCCAAGTAATTAATTCCTTTCATTTCTTCCGTTGATTCAGTTTCGTCTCTAATTGAAATCAAGGATTTGTTTAGAGATCTTTCGAATAAACAAAAATGATTGAAAAGTTAGATGTTAAATTTGTTGTTTTAATTATTTGAATTTAAAAATCTATTATAAATAAATAACTAATTGGTGCTGAACAACAATTTCGCGTCAATTACAAATTATAACTTTATTTTTGTTAATTATCAATTATAATGAATTTTAAGTGAAATAATTATTTTAATTTTCTTTTAAGTTCTACTATTATACTACAAATCTAATATTTATTAACTTTAGTTTTTACTAACTTAAGTTACACTAAAAAAAACTTATAATATATTTCCAATAATATTAATTATTTTGATGTCGTATGTTTTCGAACTTTCAATCTTCCTTAATTTATTCGTTCTCCTTATTCACATATCTTTGAGATAAGGAAAGATAAGTAATTCTCATGTATTCTTCTTAATAATATTAATTATTTTTATGTCATATAGACCAGACTGAGATAAATTCTTGTGAGGATATTGAAATTAAAACAGATGTATATGCTGATGAGACGATGATAGATGACAGCAGAGTACAGGGATTCGAGAGAGAATTGGAAGCAGATAAGATCCTTGGCTCAGCGAACGACAATGGAAAACTGATGTACTTGATACAATGGTACGTAATATGTCCTACTATCGCGATATCATCACATGTCTCGAATTAGTAAGATGCCTCCATAGAAAATGAGGAAAATCCAAGTTCAGATCCCAGTGATATTTTAAAGAATTCAAGTTAATATGAATTTAATAATTTAAAAATGATTGAAGCTGACTAATGAGTAAGGATAATTGTTTGCGCAGGAAAGGAACAGATGCAGTTGACATGGTGTCTGCCAGTGAAGCCAATGTCAAGTGTCCTCAAATTGTTATCCGATTTTATGAAGACAGAATAACTTGGAAAAGGACAAAAAATAAAACCGTAGTAGATGAGTTTTCTTGAAAGAATCAGGTTCTGCATTTTTTTACCTTTGTTGTGATTTACCTTTGTTGTGAGTGCGGTTAAAGTCTCATTACAAATGCCTTAAAGCATTTCATTGAAAATATAATTTTACTAATTAGCTAATAAAATAATGTTTCATTTATAGTATCACATTAACCGTGCTCTGTATAAAAAATATTTTCGACGTGACTGTTTTATTTCATTTTAAACACAATATATGTTTCTTTTTTAATATTATTCATTTAATTCCTTTTAATATTGATGAATTTGACTTATAATTTAGCAGTATGTCTAGTCTTTTTGCTGCATGTTTTATTATTCTTTGCAACATTTTCTGTGTTTCTTCTTATGCAATTCTCTGCTATCTGAGACAATAAATAGAAAAAAATATAATTTTATAAAATTCTATTTGAATTTTTATCCTGAATATGTATTCGCTTATCGAAATGTTTTGGAGGAAATTATTTTTTAATAAAGAAAATATAATATACAAAATAATTTAAAATTGATAATTGGATAATTTAAATTTTTGCTTCGCATACACTGTATAGAAAGGGATGTATAACATATACGATTGACAACATATTTGTACACATACTCACAGAATCAGGATTAGTAAGAATAATGTTATTTTAAAATTAAATTAAGTTAAAATTAATAAAATGAATTGGAGGACTTATTTTGTAACTTTTTAACAATTGTAACTGTGTCCAGTCATTAAGAGTTGAAGAACAGACTTAATTGTGTATTAAAAAAGTAAATATTTAATATAATGCTCCTTCTTTTTCTATAATTTTGTAAATTTATATTTTCATGCATAAAATATATATATATATATACTCTGAAAGGAAAATTATCCCGTTTTTTCCTTTCAAATTTTTTTATGTTCACTTTTTATGTACACTTAAAAAGGAAAAAGGTAATAAATTTTGAATCAAGAACTATTCTTTGTCATTTAAATTATATAAGAGAATAATTTATGTTTTAGTATTAATTAAAACCGAAAATATACAAGGATAAGCAAAAGATTAGATTGATGTTATCATTTTCTAACTTACCTTTTTGTATATTACATAAACAAATTTTGAAATAAAAAAAAGGAAATAGAATTTGAGCAAGATCAAGCAATAAGATCAAGTCGAATCATGCATTTTTCGTAGAGAAAGGTGATGTACCTTTAACTAATTTTGACATTTTTTTCTTGTGCAAGTTATATTTGGATGTCTAAAAATTCAAAAATTCTAAAATATTCTTTGAAGTGTTGATACTAACATATATTTTTTGTAGATTTAAATTATTACCTTTTCTATCTTTTTTCTATCTTTTTTAACATTAGAAAAAAAATTGAATTTTGGTCAAAGATACAACACCCATATTGTACCAGCTCTGACCAGGGAGTGTTGTATCTTTAACCAATGTATGAAAAGTGTGTATAAGATATTCAACAAAAATTTAATTTTATTTATATTTTTAATGTCTTTTTACATCATATATAACTTTATATATAAAATATATATAAAAATATTCTTTATCATATAAAGACGCAATTTTCGTTTTTGTACGAAACGATTGAATCTGGCAAAAATAATGTCATAAAGTGAAATATTAAAGTTGATCTCTGTTAGATTAAAATGCTTAAGTTTATTCTATTTACAATGTGCATTTTGTTTCTTATTTCTTGCTTTTTATTATTTTTTACATCTTCTTGCTTCTTATCCGGTTTTTTGTTTTATGTCGCCCGAGATAAAAGTTAATGAACTTCGAAAGAAACAAGAAATACATAGCAAGAAATGTGATCGATAATGGTTGCAAAGAAGAAAAAAGCAAAAGGTAAAGAGCATATGTAGAATGGGCTTTATATTTAGGATATGTTATGGGTTGCGTTCAGCGAACTCTTTTTTTTCTTTTTCTTTATTTATTGGCTCTTGCCTCCAAAGAAAATGATAGGAGAACGATACAGCCAGATCACGTCCAAATTTAGAGACCGAGCGGTTATGTTGTAAACGGGCACAAAGGATATATTAGTATAGTGCACCAGAGGTGAAGCAAGACACTCGCATCGACAATGAGACGGAATGCCGAGCATAACAATGGCTCCGCTGGGCTCATGTTCAGATTCCCATTCGGTCGTGTTATCCTTGTTTAACATTTGCTAAATAACATGGATACCTAGGTGATACTAGGGTGGAAATCTGAACATAGCTTAAGATAGGAGCGGGAAAGTAAGGGCAAGATAGGCTTGCGCCTGCGCAACCGTCTCGAAAAGGCGCGAAAAGAAATATCGAATCAAAATGGTTTATTGTTTCACTAAAACTAAAAACTAATCAACAAAAGTATTCCAAGAGGTTCGAAATAGCTTGTATAAATTTAGAGTGACAGTTCACCTCGTCCGAGATCGATCGATGAACTGCCGAAGGTAAAGGTAGAAAAGGTATCAGGACACTCGTAAATGATATTATGTAGGGCAGAATATCCTGTAGGGCAAATCCACACGAATATGAGGAATCATCAGTTAAATTTTTGTGAGACTAAAATTAAAGCTATAATGATTACATCGCAGTCGATTAAGCATAATGATTGCTTCTCTGGAAATTTTTTTGCGAAAATATCAAGGTTTGGCGGATTTTAGAAATATGTTATCAAAGTAAATATTTTTAATATTGGAAACTCTTCCAAGATATCGATAAAAATCTTCATTATAACGTTAAGTTTGACAACGGCGAAAAAATCCGAATATGAAACTTTGAAATTCGGTTCGATGCTTTGGCAAATGGCTCTCTTGTGAGACGTCGGATTTTTCGTTTCTATGCCGTGGGAAGAGACCCAGATGAATTGTTTCCTCCAGACGTGTTCTAATAAGAGGGATAATTGTACGATATGGAAACCCCGGATAGCCTCCAGGAATCAGTAACAATAATAGTGGTAAACGTGGAAGTCGATAGTGACAAAAATCATATTATAAATGATGAAAACTTTGGCCGAAAAGACTGACGTGTAGGAAGAAAGTTTGTAATGAGGTCGACCTAAAGTTGAGGGGAACAGACAGCAGTCCGACGTAAGTGCTATTGTCAGTTTTTTGAACCATCGATTATAAAATATTATAGAATCGGCGATCAAAATATGAAAAGTTTGAACAAAAACGGACTGAGTGCATTGTTTGAGGAGCTCATCGAGAATATCAAAAGAAGCATTAAGAAAAAAATGAAAAATAGGACAAATGAGAGTGGACTGAAATGAGTATCTATCTAGTCCAGAAGAACAGTCAACACACGAGATTACATGCGAAGAAAAATCATAGCGACCAGAAAGTGGACGCGCAGATAGTTATCCCTATAGATACTACAAGCGAGATCATATAGCTTGTGGAGCTTAGAGACTACTAATGCCCATTTCCAACAATTTTAACCTCGGTTCAACTTACTCTTCGTCTTTTTTTAATTCTAAAGATTAGAAAAAGACAAAGAATAAGTTGAACCGAGATTAAAGTTAATTTAATCTTAGAAATGAGCATAAGATCAGTAATTGAACTAATCTTAAGAAAATAACATGATGTAAGGTGCCGGAATCGGAATCTGAGTGGAGGTTCAATGGTTTCCGCATCACATTAAGAGGAGTCGAAATGCGGTATCCAAAACATAAGCGCAGGACTTGGTTGAATAAACCTGAAGAGCTCTGAGACGATCATTATCGATGAGACCAAAGGTGTGTAGCGTATTCAATGGAGGCACGCAGCAGAGATTTGTAGACAGAAAGTAGTATATGGGGGTGGGCGCCCCATCAGTTACTACGAAGAGATAATTTGGAGAATATATTTATCCTTATTTGTGATAATGTATGTGAGCCGGAAAGTTAGGATCTAGCAGATTGCCAAGGAATTTAACAGAAGAGGATAGGGAGATATAGTGATTATCGTAAGAAATGCGACAGATAGGCAGAGTATTTTTTTTAGAGAACACCATCTATGTTTTGAACGGAGAGATCTCTAACCCGCGAGAAATACCCCGAGGGGTGCAGGGATCGTTCAACAGAGTCGATTGTTCACTCGAATTTGTCAATGAAAAAGATGACAATGTCGTCAGCAAATTGTAATAACTCTGAGGACGGATATAATGCCTTGTTAACGCAAATAAATATTAAAAAGGGTCGGGCTACCGAATCCTGAGGAGTGCCCTTGAAGGAGACGCGAGACTCCGGTGAGAGAGCAGGGAAATTGTGTGAGAAAAAATGAGGTTCCAAATAAAGGAGAGGGGAGAGATATTCAGATGTCAAGTCTTGGGAGAATATGAGGCAAGATATTAACGAAGGAAGACTTGATGTCGATAAAAATCACTATTGTATCCTGTTTCCTAATCCAGAATGAACGCTAGCCATAAATGAAGTGAGGTTGTCTTGACATGATCTAAATTTACCGAACTGATTATTCGGAAGAATGTCAGAAATTGAAAACTCAAGTCAATAGAATCGATTGAGGATCGTATCCATAATTTTGAGAGTACAAGAAGTGAGAGAAATCAAACGAATCCTGTTGCCGTTGAGTTAGGGATTAGATTTGGAGATTAGACCAAGGACCATTGTGTAGAAAAGACAGAACAGCGGAAGAAATTGTTAAGTATCAGAAAAAGATACTCAAGGAATGCAGGAGATAAAACCTAGGAAACGGTAATCAATTCGATTAGGCTCAGGCTAGAGAAAGGTTTGACAGAATGGAGTGCAGCGTGCAATTCGTTAATAGAATAGGGCGAGTCTATCCAGAGAAGATTATCCGAAGGAATATCTGAAATCTCCGTGTATTCAAGGCATTTATTAAGAGTATTGGAGTTGGAGAGAATAAGGCGGCGGAAGTTTAAGCATACGCCATATTTCCGGAGTAGGTGTTAAGTGGTTCCAAGGATTGATAGTATTTTTTCAAGCTACTGCATTTAGCTTTGCGCAGAATACGCCTTAAAGCGGTAGCACACGTTTAATTGTATCAGGGAAATTTGCTTGAAAATTTTAAGGACTCTGCTACGGGCCTTAAGTGCCATAGTGCACTCTAGCATCCAAGGAACCGACGGAGGGCCTTTGTTAGTGAGAGATGAATTGAAAAAGCAGAAACGATTCTGTGTTGAATTAGAAGGCGAGAATCTTTCGAAGCTATTAGAAATCAGTTCAAAGAAAGTATCATATTGAGTGAGAGAATCGTTGGAGTCAATAGAGTCGATGGACTGAGAAATAGTGTGGGCATTGTCGTTAAAATGTTTAACCTCAGATCATTGAGATGAGGTGAAATTAAGCTTGTAAGAGAAAGTCTTAATAGATTTAACTAAATAATTGATCAAGACCTCGAGGGTGATGATCACTTCTGTAAAGATCAGAAAAAATACGTGTGTTGCATAAAGAAGCGATGCTAGGAGAAGCCAGCGTTAAATCAATAGTGGACGGATTTCTGAGAGGAGGAGGAATGAAAGTAGACATGGGGTTGAATAATCAAATGCTGGTCGTCAATACTCTCACGCGTCCAAAGAACGCGTCCGGCAGTGTTCGTTCGAGTTATGCTGCCCATAAATGATGTGGTGGGCATTAAAGTTGTCGAGAATAATGGCTAGATCGTTAGTCCCGATGAAAGATATAAGAATTTAAGAATTGCCCTAAGGGCCTACAAGGCAGGTAGATTAAGGTGTCTGTAAACATCGATGATGACGAGATAAGAGTTGTTAAGAAAGAGCCAAATAGTGACAGCCTCCGTAGTACGATCCAAGTTGGATGAAAGATCCAAGATGGAATAAGCGATAGAGTTGCGAATAAAGTATACCTCTTTTGTCTGTCGTATTCGCGTTAGCACGGACGGATGCAGTCAAATGCGGAAATCGCGGTCCCCCTTAATATATGTTTCAGCTAGGAAGATAACGTATTTTCGATACAACCATATTTTCGATTTCAGCTTTCTTCCCGAGTGCTTCGCAACAGTTCCAGTATAAAAGACGTAAGGAATGAATCCTAATATAATAAAAAACTGAAATGATAAGAGATTATAGTGAATTAGCGTAGATAAGAGACTGCAGAGAGTTGAGAATATTGTACAGCCTGTGAGTTTTTGAGCAATTCTGGAATATTGTTCGCTAATTGAGAAAAAAGAATGCACAAGGTTGGATGAGTTGCAAAAATCCTGTAAGTCAAGAATCATAATGAAGAGTGACATAGGATTCGATGTTGAGGGAGACAGAGCAGAAGGGACATCAAAGGGAAGAGATAGAGAAGTAGGGAGAGGGGAAATGGAGAGGAGAAGAATAGAAGGGATAGGAAGAGAAGAAATGTTATGAGGAGAGAATGGAGAGACCGCCAAGTTGGATAGTCTGCTGTTGGGAGCAAGAAGTAATGAATTGCACAAGTCGCGAAAATCGTTTCTAGGGCTACACGAGTGGTGTTCAGAAGGATTATTCACGTTAGTGCGGAATTCAAGGCGCGGAAATAGAGCACTATCACATTCGCGGACACATTCGTAACTGTGCATGATTGTAGGAGCGTGGAAGAGCGGATTGCGCTGAATCTGCGTATCTGCGATCGTTAACAGATTGGGAATGAGCGAATTCGGGGATGTGTCTTAAGATATCCTGGAGGTTGAGATCTTGATAAGGATGAAAAGCAGGAGGGATAAATGGATTTTAAAAGAGAAAGAAACTCTTTAAGATTAAGAGGATTAAGGGAAAAAGACTTGGAATTGCCGAATTTAGAGCCTCAAAGCATGAAATGTTTTCAGTAGCCATATAGGCATAAATCTATTTCTACTGCACATATACTGGGCACTTGGGGGAGGAGGGAAAGTCCTCGTCGCAGTTGCAGCACGAAGGTGTCATCTGCTAGCGAGGACAGTTCTGAGGGATTGGGATATTTAAGATGTCCATAACGAGCACATCTGGGCTTATCCTTGCAATCAGCATATTTATTATGTGTCCATATCGGAGGCACGAAAAACACATGAATACTCTGGGAAAGTAGAAGAAAACTGGAAAGTTAACGTAGAGATAGTTTATAGAACGTAGCAATAATTGTTTCGCAAAATTTAATCAGGACAGTGCGCGAGGGGGGGGGGGGGTAAAGATCAACTCTCCATTTTTCCGTTTCCTGATATTAAAGCGTTTAGCGGATAGAATCTTATAGGAGGAATTGAATTCTCTAAGAATTCTCTAGGTATCATTTTCAAAGATGTCTAGAAATACATTTTTAACGCCAGTGCGCATGTTCCGAAAAACCGGGATAGAGACAGTAAGTCCATTTTCTGTAAATAGAGGGCCGAAAATTCGATTGGCAGCCGATAAATTTTTAAGGTTGACCGCGACTTTATTACGTCCAAAAAACTTAATATCAGTAATGTCATTACCCACAATATATGCTATGACCCGCGCCACAGTAATCGGTCCCAGATGGATGTCGCCATCCTCGTCCGAGACATGCCGCACAAAAATATATAGAAGAACATCTCTTTCTCCGTAAATAATGCGTTCTTCGTGAAAATCGCGATCTGAGATTTGTGAAGCTAAGGATGTAACTTTGGGCAGGAGCACATCCACCAAAAGCTGTCGTAGGGACGCTTGTTAGATAGAACTTTACGTTTGCACTCGCCTTTCGCTGGCGGGAAATCTCAACAACAGCGGAAGCGGCTGCCGAGGAGAGAGAAAGCCCGCCGCATTTGAAATGACCTAAAAGAACCTCAAAATTATTGCTATCCTTCATGTTTTCCTCACAATTGTTTTCATGTAGAAAAGAAGAAGTACTCGACTCGAATTCGGAATCGTTCTTCAAAGGCGATCGCGAGCGCAAGCGATGGCATGCTGACAAAGATGCAAGAGTAATGAGGGCAGTGTTACTCAGCAAACTGGATTGAAATGAATTGAAATGGATTCAGATTTTCAGATATATTGATTCACGAATGTTAAAATGAATGCTTTTCAATCCTGCATTTTTCATTTATAGAAATTGCATGGAGCATATGCCTCTCTATGTCTTTCAATCTAAAAATAATATTTACTGTTTCTGTGAGTATTGTTCAATTCAAAATTTTGAATAGGAAGTGCAGTTTTTCAATCCAATTGAATCCAATTAAATCCAAAAAAAGTATTCGCTATTTAAAATACGCATTCGGATAAGAAAAAATTTCAATCCATTTAAATCAATTCTCGTTGGCTGGGTATCAGTAATCAGTTGTAGCAACATCATTTATTTCTTCGCAGTTGGCAGGATTGAATCTACGAACGATACTGATATACTTGACTCGCAAAAGAGGCAAGGTTTGCTCAAACTGAGCACACTAGGATATGGTCAACGCGATGCTGCAAATACTTTGAAGCGTTTTTTAATTAGTCAGTTTGTAAAATTCTTTCTTCTAATTGGTTCATCAAATGCTTCAAAGTCACAGCTCTAGTTTGCATCGAAGGTTTAAATCGGATCAGAATGTAAGGCCAGGTTCACATCTTAACGAAAAAAAAAAAGCGAAAAGCGGAAAAGCGGAAATCATCAGAACTCGCGGAAAGACAGAACAGACAAGCGAAATATACCGCCTACTACTATCGCGAGTTCCGATTGGCTTCCGCTTTTCCTCTTTTCCGTCAGGGAAAAGTGTGAACCCGGCCTATGAACCAACCAACTACAATCGAGTATTCCCCTGTCGTTCGGCTGTAAGGGGTACAGGGGAATACTCGACTGTAGTTGGTTGGTTCGTACATTCTGATCCGGTTTAAACCTTCTTCTTTTCTACCTTCGGTAGAAACTAGAGTCCATGTAATCCCTTCCACTATGGTCTACATGGTAAATTTTCTAACCTTAACAACAATAGTACAATTATAGAAGTCGTGTGCCCCTTTGCAGGAATGAGGGGGGGAGGGAGGGTGAGAGTCGTTTGGTATGGACGTCGAAATCCATGTAGAACAGTTATAAAAGTTAACAACAATTATAGACCTCATTTTGCTCTGTGACAGATTTCCTAACCTCAATAGATGCCAACTTTAAGACTTAATATCTCAGTCCGTGGAGCAGAGCAACTCTTTTTTTCTATCAGATTCTTTCATTTTATGCAAAAACGTCGAATAAGCCTAATTTGATTTTGGAGATGATTGCACTAAACTGTATATCACTTTTATACATAAATATCTAAGAGATTTTAAATTCAAATGATTAAAGAAATACAACCGGTCAAAAGAACACCATGTTCCCTAGTATTATTAGTATTTATATAGTAGTTGAGAACTTCTCGAAAAAAGAACAGACCTCTTCAGCAATTATTAATTAAATGACTTTAATAATCTAAGCACGATAGTATCAACATATAAAAAAAAAGAAAAACTGATAGAAAGCCATTTACTCAGAAGCAGTTGACAAAGCTAAAGAACATATTGCTGCAGATCACAGAAGAGCTGCAGCTCGATTTGTGGGAGCAAATGAAGCAACATTAGAAAGAGATTAAAAGCAGTAAGTCCATTTTATTTACGTAGGCTTATTTTTATACTAAATTATTAATTTCTGCTTAGACTTAGACAATTAGATTATATTTAGATGAAACTTTATGCTAGTCTTTTCAGGAAATAGTATCATTAAATTTTGGCAGATTTAAACCAATCTTTTTAAGAGAAGAGGAGGAAACATTTTTGGTAAAATGAGTCAAAATCATAAATGATTTTATGTAGTGTCAAAAAAACAGTTACACAATTGTGTATCAATATGCTGAACATAACAATATTTCTCAACAATATTTTATAATTTTAGCAAAAAGAAAAAATGGTAGGATAATTGGATCAGATACTTTTCTATGAAATATGGATTAATTTTACAACGAGAGAAGCTTTTAGGACAAGCTTTTAGATTCAACAAGGTTCAATTTAATAAATTCCAACAATCTAAAAACGATTTTGAAAGAAAATTCTAAACTTGATGCCAGTTGTATCTATAATATAGATGAAAGTAACATATCCATAACTGTTTCTCCAGTGACTGTTTCTAATAAACTTCCAAAAATTGTATCATCTGAGCGTAACATCAAGTCTCAAAATTGCATAGAGACAGTAACTACAGTGCGTTGTATGAATGCTGTTGGCTACATTTTACCTGCTCTAATCTTCCCTCGAAAAAGATATAAGCCAGACTTTTGTAACAGAGCATCACCGAATACTTTAGGTGATATCTGATTCTGGTTCCATAACTTCAGAACTATTTATAACCTGGTTAAAACACTTTATAACATATGCAATGGTATCTCGAGATAAACCAGTGTTACTTATATTGGATAATTATATATCCCACTGCAGTTTGCCAGCAATTGATTACTGTCAAAAGAATGGCATCATTTTGTTTCTTCTCTTCCATGTGCTAGCCACAAATTACAACCACTTAAAGTGATCTTTTTTGGATCACTGAAAAAGTTCATGGCAATAGAATGTGGTCGATCAATATCACAGCACTCCGATCGGCCAATAATTTATCATACAGGAAAAATTTTTTGCAGTTTATCACAAGACTACTTCTGTTGACAAAGCAATTAATGCATTTAGAGATACAGGAATTTTCCCAGGAAGCTTCTGAGTAGTCATCATATAACCATATTAAATCACGACGTGAAGTAGAAGTGAGAAATGATACGTTAGTTTTATTATGTGCCATTTATAAATAGTGATAAAAGGCATAAGTGCTTTTATTCAATGCGCATGCAATAGCTTATTTTCATTTACATGTGTCTTTTATCACTTTTTATGATTATTTAATGAGGGATAAGCATAGTTTTCATCCATTTTTACAACAATGTTTTAAAGCAATCTCATCATTTTGTTTTGTCCAAATTATCATTATTTATAAATGGCACGTAAAAATTAATGTATCATTTTTCGCTCCTGACATCACGATTCAATATGTGATGACTATTTAAGAGTCACCACATATTGAATCTTAAGACATTAAGATAATCTTGAAATAAAAACCGACTATGAATACCGCTATAATACTACTAGCCAGCTGTCTTTAACAATATCTCATCTGTGACTCTATTAGATTGTTTGGAAAGTTTATTTCAAAATTGCGCTCTGCGTTACCATGGTAATCGTTAACCGAGGATGGTTCAAACGATTTTGTGTCCCTAAAAATAAGAGAATGTGCAAAAATGGAAAAAATAGAAACTGAAATAAATATTAAGATTTCAAAAATCTGCAGTTACACCTGAATACACAGTAAAATTTTAATAGATTAAAATTTTAATACTCATATTGTGCTTCTAAATAGATCCACAACATTACTTCAAGATGCCAAGAAGCTGTATAAAAATTGATCAATCACAATCGACAATTTGGTTTTCAAATTCGACCATAATTAGTCAATTTCTTACGGCTTGCGGCCTCTTAAAGCAAAATTGTGGATCTAGACTATTTCCTCTGTTGTTCTAAGAATCTGATCATTGCTGTCCTCAGATTTTTATTTATGCTTAAAAAATGGCAGAATCAATTAGATGATGACTGAGTATATGAAAAAATTGAAAATCAGATATAAGTGTAACTACACATACGTTATTTTTAAATTAGAACATTGACTGGACTCTTCTACTCTAATTCTGTTTGACAGCAAACTTCGTCGGATTTGATAAGGTAACGGAATCACAGGCTCAATCACAGGCTCTTTTAAATGCAACTATGTTGGCAAAATCGAGTGAAAAAACGAAGAATCAGATGGATTTTCATAAATGATCCTGCATTGCGTCGAAAACCTTGACTGATATTTTCTCCTATGAAGATGTTTTTATTGATAAAAATCACTCTACACAATTTATAGATAATATCGAAAATTCGAAGCTGGCAATTTCAACGTGGAAAATTATCCTCATGGACGACCTCAGAAGGTCTAACATTTGCAGAGTTTAGCCTAGCAGATCTTTCAGCAATGTTTTATTACTGAAGGACCTCCTACACTAAAATCTGCGAATATTAAAGAACTCGCCATTACTCTGCACAAATCTATCTCCATTGTGACTATTCGAAGTCTGTGCATTAATTTCTGAAATTTTCTTGTGCAGTATTATATCTGAGATAATTCTCAAGTAAAGCACAAGTCGTTATAAATTACATCAAAATAGCTGGATTATGAAATAGCAAAGATTATGAAAAATCAACTTTTCAATTATTCATGACTCATTTTGATGTTATTTGGTGTTATTGTGGCTTTGTCATAAAGATTTGAAATAAATTTTCTGAACAACCTTATATATGAAAGAATATTTCTCATTCAGTCTTATATTGAAATTTGTCATTTGTTCATATAGCTCTTCCGTTACCTTCATATTCATAAGATTGCTCTCTTATTTTCGATCTTATATAATTTTGATTTTAATATACTTAATTTCTTAGTGTTATGCTGCGCTGCAGTAGAGTGCTTGGAAATCGGCCACAATCCATACAATCGAGATTCTTTGTTATCAAGTAATTATTCGTTTATTTTCATTTTCTCTTTATTCTGATTAACGCATTCTTTCTTTATCATATTGTTCTTTTCATCTGATTCTTTCTCTTCCGTTCAATTCGTTTTTTTTCTTGAACTGATTTTAAAGATTTGTTCGCAGATCTGTCGAATAAATGATGAGAAATTGAAAAGCTATTTGTTGTTCTAATTATTTGAACCTAAAAATATACTAAATAAATAATCGATTAGTAGTGGACGAGAATTTTATGTCAACTACAAATTATAATTCTATTTTTACTAATTATCAATTTTTATAATAAATTTTAGGTAAAATAATTTTCCTAATTTTCTTTTATATTTTGTGTATACTACAAATCACATTTTTTAACTTTATTTTTACTATGACTAAGCCATATTACATTTTAAAAAAGAATAGAATTAGAATGATCGGTACTGTCTACTGAATACTTCTCCTAAGTTAATTTCCTTATTTTTATACTTATATTTCCAACGATATTAATTATTTGTATGTGTTTTATGTTTTCGATTTTAGTTCCAATCTTTTTTAGTTTATTCATTCTCTTATTTCACATATCCTTGCGATAAGAAAGAATAAGTCTTGTTTTCTTTTTTATTCTCAGCAATATTAATTATTTTTGTGTCGTATAGGCAAGACCGAGATAAATTCTGATAATATAGAAATTAAAACAGATATGTGTGCTGATGAGATGATAATAGATGACAGCAGAATACAAGAATTCAAAAGAGAATGGGAAGGAGATAAGATCCTTGGCTCAGCGGATGACAATGGAAAACTTATGTACTTGATACAATGATATGTAGTACGTCCTACTGGTTAACGTGATTAGTCATCACCTGCCTCTAATTGGCAAGATGTCTGCAAAGAATAAAAAAAATCGAAGTTCAAATCCTGATCAAGGTGATATTTTTTAATAATAATTTCTTTGCAGTATTTAGATATTTATCCACATTAGTTATATTAAGTTGCTTTTCAATTTAATTTGTTACTATGTAATCCAGCTTTAATCTACAATTGTATGTCAAGATCCATAAATAATCGACGTGTACTTCACTTCAACTAGACATTGTAAAAATGTGTACAAAAATATTATTTAGGCACCAAGACTTGTCTTGATTGAATGTGATCCTCTGCACTCATTTGCATTCATACATCTATTTCTAATGTTTAATACGTATTCAGGAAATGCATAAAGAATTTAAATTGGTACAATTTAAAAATGGCTGATGAATAAAGATAATTTTTAGGGATGCATCGGAAAAAAATATTTAATATCTGATATTATCCGACACTTTTACTATCTGACCAAATAGTCGGATATCATTAATATCCGAGAATATATCCAAAATTTTATATTATTGCTAATTTTTTATTATATAAATGTTTTATAAATAAGTATACATATTCATAATACTATAATATCTTGTATTCTTGTTCCAAATTACAATTTTTTTTCTAGTTTTTTTTAAAGACATGTCCCAGAATTTAGTCAAATATCCGGAAAATATCGGATATCCAACTCGAAAAATTGCCCTCCTGTATATATGATGTTACATTCTTTTCGAATATCCGGTATCCGATAATTTTACGATCCAGTGCATCCCTAATAATTTTGTTTGCGCAGGAAAGGAACGGATGCAGTTGATATGGTGTCTGCCAGTGTTCTCAGATTGTTATTCAATTTTATGAGGATAGAATAACCTGGAAAAGGACAAAAATAAAACCGTAATGGATTAGCTTCCTTGGAAAAGCCAGATTCCACATTTTTTGGAAAATTGACTTTTATTGTGATGTATGTATGCAGTTAAAATCTTATTATAAATGTTTTGAAGCATTTGATTGATCACATATTAGAAAAACGAATTTTGCTAATTAGCTAATGAAAAAATGTTTCAACGCATTTATATAGTATCACGTTAATTGTGTACTCTATATAAAATGTATTGTAGATATTCTCGAAGTGATTGTTTTATTATTTTATTATAAACACAATAAATGTATTTTTTTTAATATTATTCATTTAATTTCTTTCAATCTCATGATTCGACTTCATATTTTAGCAGTATATCTATTTTTTTTAGCTGCATGTTTTGTTCAATATTTTCTGTTTCTTTTTTTAATGCAAATCTGACAATAAGCAGGAAAAAATAGAATTTCACAAAGTTCTGTTCAATTATTCTAAATATGTATTATCGAAATTTTATTTCGAAGAAAAATATTTTCTAGTAAAAAAATTATAATATACGAAATAATTTAAAATTTAAATCGATAATTTATATAATTTAAATTTTCGCTTTGCATATTTTAAGTGCAAAAAAGAAATAATATAAAAAGTATAATTGAAAAGAACAGACTTGTTTCAGGATCTATGATCCACAGCCTTGTTTCATCATTTTATTGTATTAGACGAAAGTCAATACAATGTATATATCATATTGTTTATACACACGGCCTTAAGTTTTATCAGCGTATTTTTCCTATTAATTAATTAGTACATATATTTTTTATATATATTATATATTACATAAT
>NW_017259404.1:1011836-1017806 GCF_001594045.1 Atta colombica
TCAACAAGAGATCAATGAGATCCTGGAGTGTCTATAAGTCTCTCGGAGTAACAGATTGTAGCTAGAAACTTTATATAGAAAATAGAAATCATTTTTTTATGAGAATATTATCAAAAAGAAATCTTCCTTTTGATTTACATCTCATCAGTAATAAAATTTTTAATTCTTCCAAAAGCAATATTGAAATTGAAATTTTTTCCTGTTTCAATAAATGACTTGGAAATTTTGAAGTTTTTAAGATTTAAGAGTTTTTTGAAAATGTTACTCATCATAAATGACAATCGCAAGACATTCCTAACTTCATGAAATCATTTATTAAAAATAAAAAAAATAAAAATTTATATATTTGTCGAGTCTCTCGATTTCTTGATAATTTTCAAACATAAATCGATGAAAGAGATATATAAATGATACATAACATGACATTACTCGCTATTTACATTCAAGGTAATGTCTTAATAATAAAAGAGATGTTATCAATTGTCATTTCGGAAAAGAAAAAAATAAAATACATTAACGAACTCCAACCGATGACGGCGGTATTAACATAATATTATACATGTTACGAACGAGCGAAAAAGATCAGAACTTCCTCGGCCGACCCCGTTTTCGGGGAGATGCGATTTTACGCGTGCTTGGCCGACCGCGTAGCTTCCGCCGCACCATCTTGGATGAGCTACCAGAAGTGCGTTGTGTATCGTTGTGCATTCTCAAATGTCGTAAAAATAGTAACCTGGATTTTATGTACTTCTTGCAGATGTGACACTTGCGTAGTTGTTCTATAAGCAAAACAACATAGGTAAGTCAGTGCTCCGAATCTGTAACTCAGTTCGGTATCGTTTTTTTCATTATATCGTCGTTGCGCAAGTTTTTTTCCATGCATAATATTTGCGCAATAATAATAAAATAACAACACTATCGTTAACAAGTTACAGAATCGAATTACTGATTCCAAATCTACTATCACTCTTATCTCGTTGCTTATCACGTACAGACAACAATATTTTAATTCAATATCTAATTTTATTAAGAAACTAGCCAATTTATGTATATTAATTGTATATTATTAAATTAAATTGTATATTATTATATTAAATGTATATTAATTTTTATGTATTAAAATTTATATATATTAATGTAGTATTATATAAATTTTGAATTTATTAAGTAAATTATTAAATAAATTTATACATACAGAAAAATATTAAATCATGCACATTGCAAATATATACATGCACATACAACTTTAAGAAAATAAAAAGCTTCAATTATAATAATAGTTAAAGAATATTTCTCATTCAGTCTTATATTGAGCTTCGACAAATTACGTCTAATAATTACGTTTTTTTAATTTTGATCTTAACACTTATTTTTGATATACCTGATCTCTTAATGCCATGCTGCAAGCTATGCGCATTTAATAGAGTAGTACTTGGAAACCATCGGCCACATTCTGCACAATCGAGCTTTTTCGACTCCGAGTAGTTATTTCTTTGTTTTCGTTTTCTCTTCACCCTGGCAAGCATACTGAGTTCTTTCTCTGTCGTGTTGTTTTCGTCATCCGATTCTTCTTCTTCCGTTGAATTTAATTCTTTCTCTCGAATCGATCTCAAAGATTTACTCGAAGATCTGTCGAATAAAGAACAAGAAATTAAAAAAAAAAACTGAATATTGAATTTGCATAAAATGATATATAACAAGTGATTCTATGTATCAGAAAAAAATATGGATTTGCATACTTTTCTGAGGACAGGCTCAACTCGTTCTTTTTTCTCGGCACATGTATTAAGCGAACATGACGCGCCAAGACAACGACTGCGTCAAACTTCTCCTGGCAGATCTTACAAGTAAATTGCTTGTTAATTTTCTTATTTATTTTGCTTTTCGGTTTTCCTTTATCGAGATTGAGGGCATTCGTTGGCGCTTTCTGGCAAACCAAAAGATGCATATTGAGAGTACGTCGGTACCGAAAGTTTCTGGAACAATATTCGCAACGTGTTTCGCCATTGAGCTTCAAACGGCCACTGGCCCATTCAGTCTTCTCGTTTTCTTCGTGATCACTGCTACTGGAATCCGAATCCCTCACCATGATAATTTCGTTCTCTTTGTCACTAGAACATTTGTCTTTGTTGTCATCTAAAGTGATTTCCACTACGTTGCGTGTCGTCTGCTGCTCTTCTTCGTCGACGTCCAGATCGATTATTTCTACGACCTATAATTTTCGACACATTAGAAAATTTGTCGTTATAAAGACTTATTGATGCTTAAAAATGTTAATGTTTCATTAATTTAGACTATTTTTTGTCAACTCTTACTCTCTGAAAAGCTTTAATAACTTTAATTTTATAACTTCTGATTGATCATGATAGAATAGCTGAATGAAAACAATTCATAAGTATTAAAGAGTTAATGATACTAAAACTTGAAAAATTTAAATTTGTAAATAGGAATATTGAAATTTCCAAGAAGAATCTTAATTTAATAAAAAATAAATTTGTAAAAAGACCCTCAATATTGAAGAAAATTAAATGAAGGTGTAACAGCGCAAATAAATAGTACGCAAAGATTTCCTTTGAAAACTATATTTATTTATTCCATAATTATATTCCTCAAAAAATCGAATCTTTAATGAATATAATATTATGGAGTATTATGGAGAAAACCCGCGAAACGTATAATTCTTTATATCGAGTAAATATATTTTTTCAAAGAAAATCTTTGCATACTAATTAATGCACCGTTATCGTTTTGTAATTTACGCTTCTATGAGCATTCACCTTCCGCCGCTTGGGCCGCTTAATTCGCCTCGCCCCCTTAATCCCCTTTCGATTAGCCATGGCAACACGTATTGGCAATCGACGTCGTCGAGTTGTGCGCTTCTTACCGATCGATTCATCATTCACCATCGATGCTGGCTGAATAATGATTTCTCCGTCATCACGGTCCACTGAAATCAATTGCTGCTTACGTGAGCGTTTAACTTTCAGTGGCGTCTGCGAAATAATCTTCATTGTTGATGGTGGCGAATCGGTCAACGTGTCAATCAATCGCTGTCGATCGTCCTCCGAGACGGAAACGCATGTTCGGTCAATCGTTGACTGCGGCGACATATACAACTCAAATGCGTCTGCGTCTTCACTAAACGATGATTCTTCCTTTATCGAAGACTCACGCGAGTCTTGCTGGATACTTGAATGATCATCTTGCAATTTGTCCGATTTTTTATCGTTTATTTCCAATGATTTCTCGCGAGAAATCTTCATATTCTGTAATGTCGCTTGAATGTCATCAAACGTTAACTCCGATTCCGATTCATAATCAGCTTCTAAAAGGATGTATTGTACTGTTGAATGCTCGATCAATTCGTCCTCGAATTCAACGTTATCTTCACATCCATCTTGTTGTTCGACTAAAAAGATGTATTCCTCCAAGCTTATATATTATTTTATAAATACCTATTAAATACTAACTTATTATAAGTATCAATAGTATCATAGTAAAAGTCTTGTATTAAATTTAATTGTATAGCATAAAATAATTTTTATAAAAAAATGTTACTTTATATCTTAAAATAAAAATAAATTTCTTATATATTATGTAAAAAAAAACAAATATTATCTCCGTAAGTTATCATGTGCATTAATTGCTTACATTTGTATTTATTCAAATGATATTTATTAGATATAATTAGAATTGTCACTTCAAATTACCGATAGCTTCATTATATTGTACATGAACAATACTTTCTTCGAGCAAATTGAAATTCTACAGAATAAATTATGTATAAAAAATTCAATTACTTTTATTACTTTTACATTGGTGACACCTAATTGCGACCATCACCACAAACATTTCGTTTTATTAAAGAAAACTACTATCATTTTACATTCACATTTATATACATACCGATATTGACAAAACTGTCGTTCATCATGAGATACGTAATATCCGATTGTTCATCGACAGCTGTGTGAACACTATCACTAGATTCTAAATTAATCTTGTCGCTACAGTTTTGGTAAGTTTCATAATTATGTACTATTCTGCTACCGTCCTCTTGCGCAATATTCTTCTCATTGTTGACTGATGCGTCGCAGATAGAAGTCTTGTCGTTCGCTTCTTCCTTATGACAAAACATTGGTGGTTTGGCAGTAAATACTCGTTTTTTCATCTGCGACGGTTTTTTCACCGTTCGAACGGCACCTTCGCCTATTAAACGTTCCACGTCTGATCTGTAATTATAGCCATAGTTGTAATTCTGCTAATCTACATATAAAACCAAATAAAAAGACAGGGAGATTACAATTTAATCATCATCTAATTGAAATTATTTTTTTCTATGCTGAAAAAATTTTGAAGATTAGTAGTTGAGCGGGTTATCAAAAAATCGCTTAATAAGTGCACTAACCAACCAATTAATGTTCTATTGGCTGAAAATAATTTAATTCGATTCCTCAATTAGTAATTATGAATAAAAAATGGAAATATTCGGCCAATCTTAAACTAAAACAAGAATTTTATTTTGATCTATACTGTTACTGTTAGTGAAAATTTTATTATATAAGGCCGTAGATGCGCCTTTGTTCATATTGGATGACTAATTTCTAAGAAAAAAAAAATCATAAAAGTAATCATTTTTCAAATTTAGACATTTTTTATTTTAAAAACTATTGATTTAAACAAAAAAATTTCAGACAAAAAATTTTGATCCAATTAATCTTACAGAATTTTTTTCGGAAGTTTTATTCGAAGTTTAGATTTTTTAAACAAGAAATTATTTATAACTATTCAACGACCACATAAAAAATAAAGTGTATATAGATGTTTTTCTATAGAATAATATGAGAAATCGAATTAAATCATTTTCAGTCACTAGAAAACGTTGATTGATCGGTTAATAAACTGAAAATGGGGGTAAACTGCTCGTCTATAGATTTTAAATATCAAAGTTTTTAACTAAAACTGGATGAATTTATTTTTCTCATTGACTTACTTCATAAGAAACTGGAAGTTAGTCGGAGGTTCGTCGGACTCATCGTAAACGGCGACAGCAAATATCTCGTCCGAATCTTCCACGGCATAGAGAGCCAACTGTTGTCCCGCCGCAGTGACAAAAGTTGCAATCGTTTCCTCGTCATCTTCATCATCCTCAAACTCATTTTCCTGTATATTATATTTATATTATATATGTAATAATTCTTACATAAGTTATAATTGAGTAAAAACGTATGACATATTTCATATCATTGTAACATTTCCACCATTTGGTATGACTTCTTAGCGACTTACAGGAGAATCCTTGGAACTACCCCTCGCCGATTTTTACGAACTTTGAATATATTGTAGAACATCAAAAAAACAAATCCATATTTTTTTATCTGCTTATCTAAAAGTTTAGAGGTTGAAACAACCCTGGAGAATGAGTAGTAAATTAAAAAATTTGATATTTTTGAAAAAAGTGAATATATATCGTTTTGGAGTGCGAGCTTGGCGTAGCAGGCAGCGCATGAGACTGCTATCTATGCCAGAGATCCCGGGTTCAATCCCAGACAGAACCAAAAAATGTTTTCGAATGCTCGTAGCTTCTTTCGAAAGCAAATCGCCGAGAGTATTCTTGCCAAGAGCACTTCTCTAATAAATCATTGTTCGGAATTGACATTAAACTGTAGATCCCATATGACTGTGTACAACCAATGTGCGCATCACGGGCATATGAGAGAAGTCACCACGTTCAATAGGACTGAGAAGGAGGAGAATACACCATTTTAATAATATAAAGAAATATAAAAGACCAGAACTTTTGAATAAAAAAACTTTTATATAAAATATTTTTTCTTATACCTGATAGATATAAGAAATGATAGGTATAAGATATTCTTTGAAAATGAAAAATTATTTTTGAGAGGTTGCTTCGCGACGTCTAAACCATAAGGTAAACAAATTTAAAAAAATATGTATATATATATATAT
>NW_017259404.1:1017906-1025302 GCF_001594045.1 Atta colombica
CTTATCTTGATAGTATTTATTACTTAACAAGAATTAAAATCTAACTTGGCTGAAATCCTTTAATTCTATTGTTTGTGTAAACACAATTTACTGCTAAGCACAAGTATAATACTTCATCGATTATTAAAAATAAGTATTCGATTTTTGAATGTGTACCTTTGAAATAGATGCTTCAACATTTTCACAATTCCATTTCTCGATAATTAACGAATCATCTGATAATGGAACAATATCTATGGATTCCTCAAACCTAGCAGGTGTATCGTCGCAAGTTTCTAGATCCTCTTCAAAATACACAGTAGACTGGGTCTGACAACTGATTTTACCTGGCAAATGTCCATTAGCACTCACAATTATCTCTTCATTGACAGTCTATAAAAAATAGATAGAAATCTTATAAATACAGTAGTATAATTGACTTCAATTCAAAGATTTATCTTTTATTGCTGCACTGGATTACACTAAAACTTTTTTGCTTTCACCAAACTTTACATATATCTATTTTACATTAAGTATACATCAGTTCAGTTACAAAAAAAACAAACAAACATCTCTCTCAAAGCTATTTAATTCTTTACCAGACTTTCCCTGATACTTTCATTTAACGGAGATGCGCATTTTAGTTCATTCTCCATAAAATTAAACTTGGTGATTATTCCTTGGGATACCACTTCCCCACTATATGGCTCGCTGGTGACCGACATTCCCAAGGATAATTCAATTCGACTAGTGTTGTTGAACAATCATGGTTGATATCTATAAAAATACACAAAGATTAACAAAAAAAAAATTAAACGTGTTAATTAAAAATATATTTAAATATTTTTAGTTAAATGTTAATATGTATATTGTACACATACACACACACACACACACACACACACACACACACACACACACACACACACACACACACACGCGCGCACGCACGCACGCATATGCATATATATTTAATCTTTACAAAATTTATGTATTTATAACTGTATATATTAATATGTATATTTATAACTGTATATTAATATAAATAATAAATCCTATTGTGATAAATGTTTAATTATTTAAATTAATTTAATATATATTAAATATATGATTAATTAAAAGAAGTATATTCAACCGTTTTAAATATTAATTTAGACAGGTTTATTCGTGTTGTTTAAAATCCCCGAAAATTTTTGCATTTAAATATATATTATAATTAAAAGAAAACAAAGACGCCACATACAATAAACGTACACAGAGTATATCTTGAAACAAAATTAAAATTACAAAAGTGGGCAAATCACTAAAACATTTATAATTTCATTGGTTAATATTTAATGAATTTATCCACTTTTATAATTTTCATCTTACTTCAAAGTACATAACTGAGCTCAAGATAGTCAACCTCTAGCTCCAATCCTATTAACATGTATGTGCATGAATATTCACACACACACACACACACACACACACACACACACACACACACACACACACACACACACACACACACACAAATATACATGTTTGTATATTTATTGTATAATACATAACATACTGTTTGTATCACATACTTCAAATATTAATAAGTTCATGTATGGTGTAATCTATTTTAATATACAATGTATATAATTTCTACAAGTGGAGTTTGCCAATGCGTAAATTAGCGTTATTAAATCCTAATTACTGGTAAACAACGTCGTTATCATTGAGGAAAACAGTTGTTTACATTTCTTTATGTTTCTTATTCTAAATAAAAGTAAATTCACGGAACCGCAATCGTCGCCCCCAAGAAAGGTACCATTGTAATCCTAAGTGAGTTGCGTAAACCGTATTGCTTGGAGGTTATGCTCGTCTTGCGATCGCGAGTCAGGACGAGAAGATAAGGCGAGATAGCCGGAGTGCATACTTGCTCGTGTACATAAATACGCGCACGACGGGCGCTTTTGTTTTTCCCTTTTGAGAGAAGTGTGTCGCATCGGCATTCAACATTCAGGCTTGCGACAACAAACGACATAACATCGCATAGCACAGAACACAACGGGACTCTGTACGTCTGAAATTTAACCTGGACCGCCTGGACCTAGACTGGACTTGAAGTCCTACGTGCTCGCTACTGCATACAGACTGTAGTTCACCGCAATTCACTGTTGTCATCAATTGCAAGCAGTGCAGGACTAACAGCCAACCAGCAAGGCGATATTGTTTACGCCTGCAATGTCCGCAATAACTTTATTTTTCTTGTCCAATAATTATTTTTGAACAGACTTGCTAACAGTCCTGGAAGTCGATTGTGTATCTCGAAATTTAGCATTTTCGGCCCGATCAAGTTTGCATCAACTTGGGTCAGAAAATGGTTCGCTATTGGTTAACGTTACACGCTCTACCAATAGGAGACCACATCATTACTTCAACCCAGGGAATCGATTGAATATCTCGAAATGAAGTGAAAATTACAAAAGCGAGCAAATTTACTAGAATATTCACAATTTAATTGGTTAATATTATTTAGTGAATTTGCTCATTTTTGTAATTTTCACTTCATTTTAAGATATTCAGGGTATGGTCAACGCGATTTTGCAAATGCTTTGAAGAGTTTTTTAATTGGTCAGTTTGTAAAATTTTTCCAATTGACCAATCAAAAACTTCGAAGCATTTGTAACGTCAAGTGGACCGTACTTTAAGTGCATTTATATGCAAGCGCCAAGCGTCAAATAGTAACCAATTAGCTGGGCGATACGGGCAGTGGTGTGAAATAATATATTTTTTAAACACTGTCAATATCGCCTCGTTGATTGGTTGCTGCTTCCGCTGCTTGATGCTTGATAAATAGTCATAAAGGTGATGTCCCATGCAGCGGATCGTGCGTAAATGGATTTGCGTATCGCTAATCACAGAATCATTGAATCTGTTTGTAAATTTCGCAAGCAGATCCAATGATTCTGTGATTGGCGATACGCGAGTCCTCTGCATGGGACATCACCCTAAACGTTGTAAGTGATTGTAATTGAAAGAGTTGACAATCAAGTTGAATGTGAGGAGAATATTTGACTGTGATTGTAATTCTTCGACTATTGTAGAATAGGTATTGTAAAATAGTTTAATGCATCTTTATTTGAGATTGATTGTTTCACTTTTTGGTAAATTCTATTTGTGAAGTAAATCTGATAATCCGCACATGTGATTGAGGTATGTGATTGCGGTTGTTCCACCTTTTGGTAAATTTTCTGTTGGATAAGTAGCAAGATTACCCAATTACATGCGATTGCCAGATTTACCTAATAGGTAAAATTTACCAATAGGTAAAATTTACCAAAAGGTGAAACAACTGGCCTTGAAATATTTTGCTATTTACCCAACAGATAAAATTTATCAAAAGGAACAATCGGCCCTTGATGCAGACAGCGTTGCCAGAAAGTTGATTAACTGTACTCAGCAGAGAAAGCAACTTTAGGTCTGTTCGCGTTACATAAAATCCCAAAATATTTTTGCATTTAAAATGAGATAGATATATATTTGGCTTTGAAAGAAAGAAAGCGAAGAGGCCGAGTGCAAGCAATGCGAACAGATCTTTTGCAACTGTATAAAATCCTTAAATATAATTTATACATTTAGATCGCACTCATAGGCCGGAATTCATAGTCAGATTTTATATTCAAGACCATCTTAAATACGGTTAAGAAGAAATACGGTCGTGAACCAATCAGAAGGCTGCATTAGCAGCTTAAGACATTACTTAAGGATCTGAGCAAAAAATTATCATAACGTTTACTTAAAGATTTAAGTTGTAGATGTATGATTTATTGCCATCTCTTGAAAACATGACAATAAGTTGTACGTCTTACATTTAAGTCTAAATAAGTGTTACGACAATTCTTGTAATCAGACTCTAAGACGGCTTGAAATAAGATTCGACTATGAATACTGATCATAAAGTTTGTTCGCGTCTTATACTTGACCAATCAGAAGAAAGAATTTTACGAATTGACTAATCAAAGAACGTGCTAAAAAATTTGCAGTGACCTGCACTCAAATCCCTAGGATTAAAATAAAATCTCTATTTCGAAATCTGGTCATTTTTTATTCTTCCTGGATTTAGTTGATACAAAGTGCTTGCGTTGCGCATCCTGTGGCAATGTGAAGACTGGAGCACAGTACATACTGTAGCGCAATTCTGTCGGCACCTTTGATGTTAGTGTTTCCCAAAATGGAGTGCACGCGAAATAAGTAAGTTTCCCAGTAGCACCATCTGAATTTCTTTCTTAGTTGCTCTTTATTTTTTCGCTCTCTCTCTCTCTCTCTCTCTCTCTCTCTCTCTCTCTCTCTCTCTCTTTTTCTTTCTACGTTGTTTGTACATCAAAGTTTAATCTAAATGTAATAAAACTAAAAGAAATAGATTTATAATTGTAATGCATTGCAAAATAAAAAAATCTAAAAATAAGATATAAAATTATATAAATTATATAAATATGTTATATGATACAAATATTATACTGTAAAAATATTTTAATTAACGACTGCAGCACACGATGCTTGTTTTTTTGCTAAATCGCTTGCGTTTTAGTAAATTATTAGAATTGCATCATCTAAAACGCATATTTTCTAGCTAAAACGAAAGCAATCCAGTTGGAAAACAAACAACGTATTTAATCGTTAAAGAAGTATTAAATGGCCCTTGAAAGAAAGAATGGAAAAAGAAAGAAGTAAGATAAAAGTTTAGATGACATTACTGGGCATTTACTTATTTCGCGCATGCGCACTCCATTTTGGGAAATAAAATCAAGAGAGTTGCGCTTATATATATTGTGACTGGAATTAATAATGGCTGCCGTTCAGAGACAACAGCTTTGCAATTCTTGTAAAATTCTTGAATATGATTGGTTTATACATTTAGATCCAATGAGGAACTAAGGGCAAGACCAATCATATTAAAGAATTTTACAACAGTTGTAAAGCTGCTTTCTCTGCCGAACGCAGCCAATGTACCGTGGAATTGTGAGGTTCGACTGAAGGTAAGAGATCGACATTTTTATTTGTTATATTTTTTATGTATTGTTACTTTGTTATATTTTTTATGTATTGTTAAATTCAAATTGTTCGAATTTTAGTGTTTAGCTAAATTCTTCTTATATTGCATTTTGAAGAACGTCGAAATAGGCATAACCTTAATGCTTGCTATAATTGATGTAACATGATTGATTCTGTGGCATTCCAATGTCACAGAATGTTTGATTTTCGATTGTTGAATGAAAGTTCAAATTAAAGGGAAAATGCTAATTCCATTTGAATAGAAGGCTCTCTTTCGAATTTTCAGAAACACGCCTGTGATATTCGTAGTGCATCATATTATAAATTATTCTTGGTAAAGACGTGATTTTCCATTATTTGCAAAATGAAATCGAGGATTATTATCCTGGGCCTGTTTATGCTCTTTGTTTTGGTGTCCATGTCGGATACTAAAGAGCAAAAAAAGAAATCATGGAAAGACAAGGACATGATGTTCATGACGGACGCTGATGCAGAGCGTTTGCTGGAACAGTGGGAAGTATGGCCATTACGTTGTATTTTTAGATAAAACAAAATTCGTTCTTTGTCTTTGTGTAACTGTTATATCAATAAGACGAAAGCAATGCGAACGAATTTTTTGATTAATGTGATATCTTAGGCAAATGATGAACCCCTGGAGCCAGATGAGTTGCCGGAACATTTGCGACCTGCTCCGAAGTTAGATATATCCAAGGTAATATATCATTTTACATGAAAATTTGGAACCATCGTTTAATCCTTTTGGAATAATCCTTTGGATAACTTTAAAGGCACTGTTGATTTTTTTGCTATAAATTTTGTTAAATTTAAATCTGTAAAAAATGAGTAAAATATAATCCAACTTCTATCATCAGAAAAACTCATTGTTAAAGTTTTGACAAATATGCAAGAATTTTTTATTTTTAAAATTGGTACAATAAAAAATTTGTTTCTCGAAGACCTCTATTGCTGATGAAAAATTAAAATTCATGTTGTTAGCAGAAGATTAAGGATATGCAAATATACAAATTCATTTATTTTTAACTATCCATTGCAGCTAGACATAAAAAATCCAGAGAGTATGCTAAAAGCAACGAAGAAAGGAAAAGGCGTTATGATGTTCATAGATCTTCAGTCAAATGTTTCAGAGGAGCAAGCAGATGTTATGACTCGTATCTGGCAGACTGGCCTACAAAATAATCATATCACTATGGAAAGGTACAGCATTGTTGCATCCAAGATATGCTCAGGCACTTTGAAAGCATTCCAAGATAGAAGATTAGTTAAATTATTTGAAATGTTTGTTGTGCAGATATCCAATTGAAAATAAACGTTTCATATTCATGTTCCACGATGGAGCTCAGGCTATCGAGGGTAAAAATTATTTGCTACAGCAACCTGAAGTAGCTCATGTCACAATCGATGGACAGTCATATTATCCATCATTAAAGGAGGTAACATATTGATGAAATCTGGGTATTTATAAACTTTCTTGAGTGAGAAATAAAAGAAACAAATATTTGTCTCTTTCCAGGGGGAAAACATTATAATTGACGAGTTGATGAAAAAGCCAAGTGCCAAGAAATCGAAAAAAGAGTTGTAATCTCGCGATTAATTTTTGAAACATTTTCTATTTGTCTATTTTTATACAAAAAGTATACTTTCGAGAAATATTTTTTTCTACTTTGTTTACAGAAACCAAATTATTTCTATCAAGCGTTAAGTTTACATTGTGTGTTTATTAGATTATTTGTATAATAAATAAAATATCATACATATTATACTATCTACATTCAAGAATGTATATTTTTTTAATAACGTAAGATAAATTCTGTGGAGAGTGTGGGAGGGCAACAATAGCGTCATACTTGTTCACTTGGTTATGTTAGTCTTGCTGGTGGAAGACTCCAATTGTCCATCATTCATCGCCTTAACTTCTCGTTGAAGTTCTTTCACCACTGTCGCAAGGGCATGTGGATTCACTCCGTTTTCACATAGCCTGATACAGATACTCAAAGTGGTCGGATCAAGATTCGTGTTCAGCAGCTTAGAGATCTGGTAGAGAGTCTGGAACGTCTTACGAGCGGCGTTCACCTGGTGATTCACAGGCTCCGGCATGCTGACTCGCTTCCGGTCCTTTCTAAGAACAAGCAAAGCATACTCATGTTACAATAAATATTCTCTGATTTGTCATCATTTTTGGAATAAATTTGATTGTGCTCAGAAATTTTTTTTAAATATAAATAATTATTAATTTGTTAAATGTATATTTAATTAATGTATATTTAATTAAATGTATATTTAATAAATTAATTTATGTTCACATAATCATAAATTTACAATCCTTAATATAATATCCTTAATATAATAATTATATTAAAAATGTATATAA
>NW_017259404.1:1025402-1027788 GCF_001594045.1 Atta colombica
GATATTAATATAATTATGTAAAAAATTGTATATGTATTTACCTAATTATTAGTATTACAAATATTTAAAAAGTTTATATATTATATATAACTTTTTTAGATTGTCAAATTTAAGAATATATTTTCAGGAACATCTCAATTATTAGTAAAATCAACTCTACTCTTTGTCCGAATTGCAACTATGCAAGGATCAATGTTTCAAAAATAAGACACACTATTTGAGACAAGCTATTTTATAATTCTGAGAGAAAACAAACATCTACTAACAAAGTTTCCTTATAATTGAATAAATGAAAAAAAATAACCTCTAACGTGAATCGGAGATTAATTTCTCAGTATTTCTTTACAACTAAAAACTGTTTACCTATTTAAACAAGACATTCTCTGTCTCTTTCCCTCGCGTTTCAAATACTCACTCGTTGAAGTTGGACAGTTTTATGACAGGAGATCACAAACATCCGTTGAAAAAAAGGGATCGTCTCGTTCCCAGAAGCTGAAGGCTGAAGTTTGTAGAAATATGCAAAAATCGCGATGTAAAAACATAAGTAAACACAACATTGGCTTCTTTGTGCGGCGCACACAGATGGGCCTGGGGAATAATAATAATATTATATGTCACATGGCAGCCAACCTTTAAACATATAATGGAAGATGATTGGCTACTGTATGATTTTTATCATTTTTTACTAAATTATTCGGAATGGCCGAAACTGCTGCCAGTTGTTGCCAATTTCACTATGTGACATGACAACAATTTGTGGTCGGAGTAAGGTATATGTTATTGAAGAAATCTTATAATTATGATTGTGACGCATCAGTTGCATGATAATTAATAGATAAAGCTAAAGTACACATTTTTCGCATTTGTCTTTTAAAAAGTACGTTGCAAATTTGAGAAAAAAACTCTAAAACTCGTGAAAAAAATCCTAACCTAATCTTGGCATTCATGCACTGGAAAAAGTCTTAATTAGAATTCTCAAATTCAATCAGAAAGATATAAATCCAGATACTCATAGTATCTAAATCTACCAAACATTTTTGTCGAGATAACCAGAATTCTGATTGATATAAGAATTTGTTTGTCTGATTGATATAAGAAATTTGCTGATACAATCTGAACATTTTTTTCAAGGTAGTTCTCATTTTTAAGATCAATTTAGTCTCATGTTAATTTCAAATTATGCTTTTGTATTTCTGCAGTATGACAGAAATCGTTTATTAACGGAGCAATCATTAAAATGGAGAAAAATGAAGATGACAATAATGAAAGTAATAACAATAGTAAAAAGAACGAAGACAAGCTTCCTTTCGGTAGCAAAGAGAACGCCATTACAGTATTGAATGATCTCTTTAAACACGGACAGAATCTTCCTTTTAATAGCATTTTGGGTACATCTATGGACGAACGCCAATCTAAAATGGATTCAGCGCTCGAATTGACACAGACTTTCCTTAAAAACAAACCTTCGATAATTGGTTGGTTACGTAGTAATTTGTTTGAGGAATCCGAATATAATGTACCTATGGCATTGTTATTCATCTCATTGTACGAGCAGCATTCATTGCCTCATCAGAAGGAGACAGAATGTGATTTTAGGTATGATATAGAGAGCATCACCTCTCTTTTTATTTTAGAATGTTATTGCACTATATATAAATTGTATGTTAATACTATTTTATTATAAATGTGTGAAAATTTTATATCATATTAATTAAAAGTGGTTTGTTTCTTTGTATGTAAAATTTACTTAGCAATATTATATCGCTCATATCAATGATCTTCTGAGATCAAAAATATTCTTCTGTTATTTACACATTTAATTTTATTAGTTCTATTATTCTGCTAATATATGATTTTATTGATTTAATGTATGTATATATACAAAGTATTTAGCAACAGAGATAGGGCAAAATTTAAAGAGTGCAAATCTAAATATTAGGTATAGGAAAAAGTTCGTGGCGTTTTTCCCGTTAGATAGCATTAAAAAAACGCTACGAACTTTTTCCCACATATTAAAATAATATTAAAATAAGATGAAATTAAGAATATCAAAATTATACGCGCGAATTTGACTGTTTTTTAATTATAAATATTTAAACATTTACATTATTAGGCACTTTTATATGCATATTTAAACATTCAGAATATTACAAAATCAAGAATAATAAAATTTCAGTACAAAGTTTTTAATTGCCTAAATATGTGTTTGAGGTACTTTTTACATATATTTCAATATTTGAACTTTTATGATTAAAAAATGAAGAATTTGCAATTTTGTTTTTCTCCATTTTTATCTTATTTTTTTATCATCTAGAATCAATCCTTAAATTTTGTTTCATTTACTGTAAAGTACTCTGTATATATTTAAAATAGTTATATATATATA
>NW_017259404.1:1027888-1035977 GCF_001594045.1 Atta colombica
TGAATAATTGACGATAATTGTATAATTTTTAGTGAAGTGTACCAGTTTCTTTATAAAATGACGACAAATCAGCCGGCATCACAACTTTCACGCAATTCCGCGATTGTGTTACACAAACTATTATCAGAAATAATAGACGAAATATGGCCAAACACACAACCGGACCTTCTGAGATATTTAAGTAAAATACATATCTACAGTAGATCGCCAATTAGAAGAACATATACACGAAAAAAGTTAGTTTCTCTTATTTATCCTTAGATATCGCCTTTATGATTAGACTTCAAACTGAATTTTATAATTTTTTTCATACACTTAATTATTTAATTTATTTATACACAATAGTATAAACTTCGTTTTGTTTATCTGTGTTTAATAATTGTATTATCATCGAATGTGTTTTCATTATATTATAAAATGAATACTTTTGTGCATTTTTAAAAATAAAATTTTATTGTTTTTGTAATTATTTTATAATACACAGTGTGTACAACATAACGCAATTTAAAAATCTTTAAATGATTTCGCATTTACAACGTTATGACATTTTTAAACGTCCTGGATATCTGAGGATTAATTTTTACAGTAATATGGCTGTCTAAACAATCGTATCATTTATTTCAGGAATGGTGCCGGATAAAAGAAAATAGCAGAAAACTGTTCGTCTTAGATCTAATAAAATGATATAAGTCGTATTTATAATCTTGAATTCTCCAAATTTTTAAATTTTTTTTTGGAGTTTGAATATTCGAAATCCTCGAAAGAATTGTAAGACTTGGAAATAGATTACGATTTTATATTGTACAGTTATTGTTTTATATTGTACAGTTAATATGTTAATAATAATTATGTGATTTATTATTTATTGTATTATGAATTACTGAAATTATCCTATTTTACAAGGAAAATAGGTTACTTCATAAGAAACACATCTCATATAAAAAAAATGCATATATCTGTCCTTTAATTCTCTTTAATAATCTTTAAAATTAACATATACCGATATTCCTCATTTCCTAATTCGCGCTAATGATATCAGGGTTAATTATTTAATATTTCCCAGGCGTCTTCTTCCGCTTTCGAGTTCCAATTCTGTTGTGCCTTATTGTCCGTTTCGAAATTGATCAATTCTTCTCTTCTCTCCGCCTTTGGTTGTCTCTTTGAAATTACCGTCTTGCTCGTTTGTTTCGTGTCGTTGCCCCAATCCCAATCGCAATTCGAGTTGGAAGAATCTCCAGCAGAAATGTTGCTCCTGAAATAAGCAAGGAATAAATTTTGAATAATCGATTGTATTTTACTTACACAGACTTAATAACTAATAATTTAATAAAAGTTTATTTTTATATGTAGAAGCTTAGAAGGTACGTACTTTGAACTGGAGCTTCTTACAAGAGACGATTTTTCGTTGGAGCGATTCGATATTAAATCGTTATTCTGATACGTATCAGAGGAATACTGATATCGATCTGTGGAATCATATTGCCTTTGTTGTTCCGCTGAATTGGTCCCAGCAATATCACCCCATCCTCCCCGTCTCGTTATATCCCCAACCTATGCATTATTTTTTTCTAAATTTCTTGACTCTTAATAAGATATCTGCCTATATATATGACATAATAATAATTTCTAATAATTTAATTTTAATGACAATTAAAATTAAAAAATGAATAATAGAACAGAAAAAGCAAACGAAAGAATTTATACCTTTGTAACCAAATGATTGACCTGAGCTCCTACGTCCTCTAATAATGTGCCATCACGAACCTAATAATTTAATACAAACAGAGAAAAACGAAATAAAAATATCTTCAAAATAAGAATTATAAATTCGATAGAGGAATTAATTAAAATAAATGTACAAAAAATAATAACTCGAGATAATTAATATCTCGCGTTTATGTTCTCAAATAAATTTATGCATAGCAATTCTAATCGAAAATAAATGAATGGATAAAAAATGAACAATAATGCTTTAATCCTGTTCTTTAATCTCGTTTAAAAAAAATAATTAATTTTTAATCCCTAATTAATTTACATTCGAGAGCTTTTCTCGAAATTTGTACACTTGCCTTTTGCGTCGCTAGTCCTCCGATCTTGATTGCATTCTCGGTAGCTTTGCTTGCTATTTTTGATGCCGAAGAAGAGAATATTGACCATCCCTACAATAGTAAGAAATAATAGATTAATTCGTTACTTTTAAATTACAGACATTTAATAAACGTTAAAAATCGTACACTCGCTAATGATGATACTGCGGTGTCGAACAATTCCTGGGACGAACTCTTGGGTGGTGGATCCATCTGATAGCCGAAGCCACCGTATTTACCGCCTTGATTAGGTGGGATATTACTAAAACGATAACGTTTAAATAAACGTTATAACTACTTCTTAATGCACACTTCTATTCTTACAATGCTATCACATTTTTCGGTTCTCATAAACTCTCCAAATATTTAAACTTATTCACTCTTTTGTTTTTCTAATCTTTATATTTTCCATTTATTTATACTCTTAATTGTTCCACATTCTATAATATATCAAATATTATATCATAATGATATAAAAAATAGAGAGAGAGAATTGATATAGAATAGATAAGAATAGATAAGAATTTGATATAGAAAATAAAAGCCAGACTATAGACTTACTCTGGGCGATTGGCATTTTCATTCTGTTTCTTCGCAAAGAAGGATTCCGTCTGCATCTTCAGATTATTCGAGTCCATATTTTGATAAGAAGAGGATAGGTCGTTCTGATACGAATATTCTTGCTTATTTTTAATGAATGTCGAAGGCTGAAACTCCTTTGCTGTTGAATTGCTTGGACTCCAAGACTCTCCTCTCGCCAATGTAGCGATCTAAGCAAAGAAAAAATATTTTTAAGCGAATCAACTTTAAAGGAATTCAATGATAAAAGTGTACGATAAATCTCTTTACCTTATCCCTATACAATGCCGCCGCTTTTGTATTATAACGTTGTGAGATGGACATAGATTCATCCCAGTCGGATTGATTCTCAAAGAATTCTCGGGCGTTTCTATTGCCACCGACCTTCATCTTTTCCAGTTCTACATCCTTCCACTTGTCCATAGAGACAGAGCGGACAAACGATAAGTGTACACCTAAACCACGATGCTTGCCTGAGCATTCTAGACATATCCAAATACCATATGTCACGGATACCCATTGCGGATTGTGGCTGCCACATTCGAAACATTTCTACAAAACGCACAAGAGTATGTATAAATCTGATAATCAAAAGAAGTCAATTGCAAGAAGTTACTAATTAACTTCATTTTTTTAATAGATACATGTAATGAATTTTCTTAATAGGTAGTACATATTAATGAAAAATAAATGCACTACATATCAACTCAAAACATTGAAATGTTTATTTTCTGGAAAACTTTGTTCTTTGAATTATGATGTTATAACAAATGAATGATATCTCAATTCTACGCAAAGTGCTAAGATAAATAATAAAAATTACATTTACTAAAAATGTAGAAGTTGAAATTTAAATTTAAAAATTTGCTTTAATTAAACATTTTACTGAAATGTACTTTAAAAATATTAAATACCTAATCTTTGTAAAAAAAAAGAGAGAAAGTACTTGATATATTTCTCATCTTGCTGTCAATCAAACTTACATTGTTCTCGTCCTTCGGCTTTAATTCACTCAGCACTCGTCGCGTTCTTGGACTGGCCATGGTCACATCAGTTAGTCGTCAAAGGCTGAGGGTTATAGTTATGTTAACAGTCAATCTAAGTTATGTAGGTCTATTTTCTAAAACTGGATCAGTACATTTATGGAATTTAAAATAAAACGAATATGTTTGATATTTGGCAAAAGTAAAACAGAAAAATCCAGTGGTCTGGTACAGGAATAAAAAACAGATGCATTGAAATAGAATATTTGAAGTCTAACAATTTCCTTGTGTCTACAGTTCAACATGTGGGATAAACAAAAATAATTGAGGCATTAGGCGAGATAGAAAATTAAGAAATGCTCTGAAAATCAAGTTCAAGTTTAACATGACATATCAATGAAATGTTCAGAAATATTTCACTGCAAGATTTGAAGAATTTCAGAAATTTTTCATAAAATATCTCTAAAAATATAAATATGATCAGAAAGTGCTTTTGAAATATTTTTTTTCTTACAATGTTTGTATAACACTTTTAAAATATTTTATAAATGTATACGAAATATTTCTAAGTATTTCAAAAAAAAATTCACATAAATATTTCATGCCGTGTGACATATATAGTGTACCTCGCGGCTATGATTGTTAGCTGTGTGCGAGAAAGCAAACGGAGCAATTGAAACGTGGGAAATTCATCACGACATTCCAACAGCCCTGAATTTTGGAATGCCGCGGTATCGTTACGCGAGTCATGCGCGATAATTGGCAAAGATGTTCACCTCGAGACTACGAAGTCATTGTATCGAATGGTTCTTTCTTCCGAGACGGGAGGATCGGATCCTACGTGGACATATTGCAAAAGTCGGACATGATTTTTGTACCCTGGGAACCAAACTGCTGGAACTTGGCGACACTGGCGTTGTCGTGATTGACGTCACGCGGAGAAGTTAGGTTAGGTTAAGTCATCATCCGCGGGTGATTGCCCGGGAAATTTATAGCTATATGTAAGTACAATATCCTTCGTTTTTTTATCTGATGAAAATTTAACTATTAATTCTATTCACGCGAAGTCTATTCTAATAGACGAAATAGTACGAATATCGCTAATCTTAGATTAAGTTAATCGTAGGTTTGATTGAAAATGTAGGCGATATAATAGTGAGGCCTAGTTTTACTTATGGTTAACTCTTAACTAACCGAGGTGCAACTTATTTCTCATCTTTTTCCAATCTTAGAATTCGAAAGAGATAAGGATTAACAAGAAGAAGCTTCGCTCTGCTTTTCATCGATTTTGATCAAACTTGCTTGCAGCAATATTAGAGGAGTCTAAATGAAACACCTACAAAGTTCCCGCTTAGAAACCGAGTAATGAGCATTTAAAAATATACTAAAAAATCTGAAAACAGTCTAATATTTCGGAAAATATATATTTTTGAGAAAAATGTCTTAAACAAAAATGATAGGATTTAATAAGATATATTTACTGACTGTATTGGTTTAACCTTGGGAGACATTGTCAACTTTGACTTGGCGATGTCACCCAAGATTAAACCAATAAAACCAATAAATATATCTTATATTAAATCTTATCATTTTTGTCTAAGATTTTTCTCAAGAATGCATCTTTCTGAGATATTAGACCATTTAGAGAATGGATTAAAATGAATTGAAATTTTTTTCTATCCGAATGCATATTTTAAATAGCGAAAATACTTTTTTTGGATTCAATTAGATTCGATTGGATTGAAAAATTGCATTTCCTATTCAAAATTTTGAATTGAAGTATTCACAATGCACAGAAAAAGCTAATATTATTTTTAGATTGAAAGGTATGCTCCATGCAATTCCTATAAATGAATAAAAATGCATTCAGGATTGAAAAGCATTCATTTTAACATTCATGAATCAATATTTCTGAAAATCTGAATCTATTTCAATTTAAGTTCAATCCATTCTCGTTTGCTGGATATTTAAATATTCGAATCATTACTTGGCTTCTAAGGCCCATTAGTAGGAATGGCTTTATTGGTGTTCATTTGATAGGCTCTTCTAAGGCGTATCATTTGATAGGTGTAAGTCTGGAATCAGACTATGTATTGAAGAATGAGATTGAAGATTGAAAGAAGATTGAAGTTTGACCAATCAGAACAAAAGGAGCTAAAGTTTCTTTGTCCTCATTGGTGAAATTTCAATTTTTAATCTTTAATTTCAATCTTTAATGCATAGTCTGATTCCAGCCTAACATCGTTACAAGTTTCATCAAAATCGATGAAGAGACTGTAGTCTCTCTTTGTTAATTAAATCTCGGTTAAGAGTTAATCAGTTGTGAAACTGGGTCTATTTGTCTCTTTCCGATTTTCCTGTAGTTTGTATATTTGTAAATTTGTGTATTTTCATGCGTAGAATATTTTTGGCAAGAAAAATAGTCCCCAAGCAGAACAAATAGCGAACAAGTAACGTCAAAATGACATTAAAATGAATCGGAAATGATTGAAAAATGATTTTTAATGATCATTTTGGAATTATTTTGATATCATAATAATCTTGTTCTGCTTTGAGCTTTGCTCAAATTCCGTTTTATTTTTGAAATTTTTTACGTCGGTAAGTTAGAAAATAATAATTTATGACTGCGCATGCTCATTAATATAGTTCGTCCAAAAAACGAAATTAAAAAAAAAATAAAACAGCACACTTGAGTGATTTTCCTTCTCAGAATATATTTCACGCAAGCATGAAAATACACAAATTTCCAAAATCATCGGAAAAATCCAAAATCATCAGAATGGGGTGTTATACTAAATATTTACCGTCTACATTCTTTTCTTAGAATCTTTTATATATTATTTGAAATATTCTAAGATTTTAAGATTCTAAGTTATAAAATTATTTAGAAATTCTGAAAAATTCTTAACTTTATATAAACCTTCTTTATATAACCTTCTGAAAAATTTTCATCACAGGAATTCTTTCTTATACTTAGGACTTGCTAAAATGTTAATAAACGCTTTTATTTATCTTTATCCATCTTCTATGTGTCAGGAATCGATACATTATACTGAAATGACAAACACGCGACAGATTCAGTAAGTAAACTGCGTGCGATCGTAGTTATATTATAACTTGCACGTCAGATTTTCCATGGATTAATTACGTGAGGGAATTAATATGCGAAATATACTCTAATTAAACTGACTTCTTATATGTATCGGCAATGTTCTTGATTTAACACGTTTCTTGATTTGCGAGTGATTATATTTTTGATTATGATTGTATTATAATTAGAATAATAGTAATGGGCGCATATAAATAAAACATAAATATAATAAATATATATTAAAATACATTAGGACATTATCGTAAATTGGAAGAAATATATAACAATAACTCTATTATAATTCTTAGACGTAAAATATGTAATAAAATAATATAGGCATAAATTATATATAAAGACAGGTTAAACGTTATTACTACAATATTATATATACTATTCATATATCGGTAATGCATGTAATATATGCTTAAAGTCATAAAATTAACACAGCTCTAAAAGCGCTACAATTTAATTTTCTGCGCATTTCTTTTATTTTAAGCGATGTCTACAATGAAATTTTAAGGCGTAAAACTTAAAGCTTTAAACTCTAAACCGTAAGAAATTAGTCAATTACAGTCGAATGTGAGGAGATTAATTGGCTATGATTGGTAAATTTACAACTTAAGGCTGAAAATTTAAGTTTTATATCTTAAAATCTCATTGTAGACGTCGCTTTACGGAAAACAGGAGTCTCCTATAAATATATCAATTTAAGACTACTGAAGATCTCATTCGTACTCAGTATTTTACGACGTAACGCTAAAAAGAAGTAAAACTAAGCTTAGGTATTTACAATTGTCGGTACTCAAGACGGACTAGAACAATAAAGCACACTAATAAGATGGCTATAGAATTAGGAAAGCTGGAGGATGCTGCGTTTGTCTTCCAGCAGATATCCAGTTTGCAATTTGATGCCAGCTGACCAAACTTGCTCTTCAGCAATTCCCAATCGCAAAGGCCCACCTGACAGCCATCGTACCGTATTGGTTTCTCTCCGAGATAAAATATCACTTTATTGCGATTATTAACGTCGTGGCACCTGTAATATATTTTTTAAAAAGATTAGAATTTGTTGATATTTCATTTAAAATGTTACGTATAACTGAATTTAATACCAATTGACTGATTTTGATCAAAGATCATTTAATTGATTTCTTTTAATATTAAAGCTAATATAATTAAATCAAATTTAAGTTAACAAAATTTTATATTTAATTTGCTTACTTTGGGACAATCTAAGATATTTTAATTTAATAGTAGTTTTTGACACAACTTAAAAAGATTTAAATATCAGTAATAAAAAAACGAACATAATTTGTAAGTAAAATTGTAATGAGAGAGAAGATAATAGA
>NW_017259404.1:1036077-1038740 GCF_001594045.1 Atta colombica
TCAAACAATTAACTATTTATTATAAAATCGAAAATCAAAAAATTGATTGAATTGAAATAAATGATAATAAATAATTTTCGAATAAATAATTGAAATAAAAGTTAATAAATGCGGAATAAGGGACGTGTATATTCACTTGTAAAATACTGCAATGAGATTCGCAGCGAAGGATGATATGATTGATGTGCGCCATTGACGTCTAGCCATCTCTTTGTAATTGTAGGCGGTCAGTTGTGCTTGGTCTTCATTTATGCCCATCGTAGTTAAAAGATTTTGCAAGCTGATGATGTCGCTGAAATAGAAGATACCCGCGGGTTCGTCCGACATCTCATCACGCGCTACATTCCTGATAAAAAAAAAATAATACCTCTGAATACTTTCCACATTTCTTTTTTCTTGTTAGATTACAAAGTGTAGTCTAATATCCAAACTTCAAGCGCTATCTTTTAGCGTCTTTCTTTTTACTGCATTCAGAATTCGCGGCTGTAATTTACACAAAAATCAACAAAAAAATCAAAATTACTTTATTTTGATTCTTAATGTCAATAAACAATCAAATTTCGTATCCAAAAATCATTTTGTCTTTTATGATGTCAAAATTGACTTGATGTGTTTCTTGGGAAGTGGACATTTACCTTCTTTAATTAATTTATAATCCTCGGATTTTATTGTTCGGATTTTGATCTCCAAAATGGAAAAAAAAATCGTTTTTTCAATTACGTTAACTTCAAACAAAAGTACATTAATTAAAAATCTAGTGAACTTGCGGATATGAGGAAATTTCAGAATGAATATTAGGATTAAGACATTTAAAAAAGATGTGATTATAGGCGAAACGTCTGGTAACTTGAAATAAGAAATTTGAGGACAGTTTTAAATAGAATTCTTATAATTAGCTGAGTATAGGAAACAAGACTCGTTATGTTGCAATACCAGAAGTGTCGCATCATGTCATGCAACAGAGGACAACCCAAACGAGTATTGATATCCCGCCCATAGCCCGCTTTGTAATAGTAGTCGAGATCCTCTCTGTACTCCAAAATGCGGAGTTCCTCTTTGCTGAAGACGGCGCACCAAGGTGAAAGTTCGGTGACGGACCAGGCCTTTTGGTATCGACACGCATCGTACATAGCATCGATTCTATCTGGAAATATTAGAGACCTTTTGAAAGTAGAGATTTTAAGCTTTAAACCTTCTTTTTTTTAATTTAAACTTCGTTCATTTTTAAAAAAGTTACAGCTGTTTGAATTCTGAAGTTCATAGCGCTATAAACTTTTGTTCCAACCCAACGTTTCTTTCTGTCAATGTAGATTGATTTTAATCACGGTTTAATTTACTCTTCATCTTTTTCTAATTCTTAGAATTAAAGATAAACTAAGAAAAAGATAAATTAAATGGTAAATTAAATCGAGATTAAAGTTAACCTATGTTAGTAGAGACGAGTTAAATTTAATTTGCTCTTTTTTCAACAATTTAATTTAACTTGTAACAGTACTGTGTTTATTGAACATAAATTAACAATAAACGACAATTAACGATTGTACGTACCAGCGGAAATATTGTACAGAAAACCGATTCGTCTGCTGACGTTTCTCAGGAGATTCTGAAACTCTGGTCCAGCATCAAATCTGCTGCGTTCCATATTTTCAAACGATCCCTCGTTTTCCTCATTTTTCCATACGCTACACGTTTTGTATGCCTGCGAGATTAATTAGATTAGACAGATTAAGATAAATTTCCATTTGCCACTATTATTATAGGAAATATTATAGAAATTATTTTAATACAGGAATTATGCAAGTATAATTCACAGAACAATATCAAATAATTTGATTTATGACATATTAGAATATTAGTGCAGTTTTTTGTATAATATTAAAAATATTACACAAAAATATGCATTAATATTTTATATAATATATCACAAATAAGATTAATTATTTTTAAATTAAAGTATATTTGTATCTAATGATAACAAATTTTAAAATTTTACATAGTTAAGCTTTATTTGTAAAGCTTGATTCTCTTATAGCGTATATAATTAAAACATACAGTAAGAAGGGTATCATTCAAGGAACTCTCTTCCGGCAATACGGCAGTTGTGCTTCCGAATAGTCCTTCCATAAAAGATGTCATGCTATTGCGAGTCTCGGTGGCACGGAACTGAAAATCAATCGTGTCCTATATCCTGGATTACTTCATGATTTGATCGATACTTATTGACATTTGCTTAATGGAATCTAGTTAATTAACGCTCACTTTAGACGATCTGTAATTTGCATTAGAATTTCAGAGAAAATTCTATTTATTATTAAATACGTCACGTAATGCGGAACATTCAAAAAATTAGAAAAACTTTGCTTAATGGGATTACATTTGCTTAATCTATTTAATTAATGTCCTTTAGACGATCTATAATTCGCGAGAATTTAAAATCAAATATTCTCTTAATTTTTAATTCAATTAATTAATTTTATTAATAAAATGTATCACTAAATGCCAAGTACATTTGAAGAATCAGAAACGTTTTGTTTAAAGAATTACACTTGCTTAATAGAATTTATTTAATTAATATAATTAATTAAATAATTATTAAATAATTATAAAAAACAGTTCTTCTTTTCTTATAAAACGTATCATTATGACACATTTATATACAAAGA
>NW_017259404.1:1038840-1042214 GCF_001594045.1 Atta colombica
ATAATGTCAAATTTTATTCACTTTAAGTTGTGAGAAAAAAATATATTAAATCTTAATAAATATTTACTTAAATAGTATCAAACGTTAATATAATAGTATATCTATAAAAAGATATATATTTGATAAATCTAATATTCAATGATGACGTATTTTTAATTCTCACCCTTTTCAAATTTTATTAATTTAAATATTCACAAAACAAGGAAAAATATTCACGAAACAAGAGAAATATTGTTGAATTTGATACAAATTTTAAATTGATCTAAAAATTCTTTTGATTAAGGGCCAGTTGTTCCTTTTGGTAAATTTTACCTATTAGGTAAATCTGGCAATCCGCGCATGTAATTGGATAATCTTACTACTTACTCAACAGATAAAATTTATCAAAAGGTGGAACAATCGGGCCTAAATATGATTAACTTTATTAATTTAAAATACGTCACGGAATGTGAAAAATCAAAACAGTGTATGAAATTATAAATAAAGTTATATTCTGAGATCTGAGCGAAGATGTATAGATCGTCCGATTAAAACTAATATTGATCGTATTTGTACAGTAATTGACGTAGTAAATAATTGTGAAGAGATACTTTGTAATTAGCGGCTGTAATGTTGTGAAAGTCGGGTTGTAACAGTTCTGGGAAATTGCTCTGCAACCTTCTCGCCAGCAGTTTCATGTCTTCCACTCCTTGCGGTGTTAGGACTTCCGCCCGCTGCGGCGACAAATATTCGTCCGGCCTCCATCTTCGTAAATTATCCAAATCTCGATTGCACATGTGACCCTCTGCACGGCAAACGAAACGTTTTAAAAATCGAGCGAAGAAAATGGTACACTGTTAAATAATGTCAAATTTTAAACTCACTTTTGAAACTCACTTTTTAAACTCACTTTGAGTGTGAGAAGATGAGTATATTAAACTTTAATAAATATTATTTTAATAAATATTTATTTGATTAGTCAAACTAAATGTTAATATAATATTATATATCTATAAATTTAATATATTTATAAAAAAATATAATAGAAATTTAATTGAGAAAACGTATGTTTAATTCTTACACTTTTTATTAATTTAAATTTTATTAATTTAAATATTGCAAAATCACGAAACGAGGAAAATATTGTTGAATTTGATAATAATAAATAAATTGATCTAAAAATTATTAGTGTCTATAATCTATATTTAATATAGATTTAATAAATTTATGTACAAACAGAATACGAAAAAAAATCTATATAGAACGATACAAAAAAATAGAGAAAAAAAATTAAGAAAACAAAAAGTGTAAAAAAATGCAGAAAACTTAAAGAAGGAAAAGTTGATTACCTTTGCGTTCTTCATGATTCTGGAGTATCTGTTCTTTGAGTTCAGTTAAAGAGACGATCTTGTCGATCTCCTGGATACTTGGACAACGGGTGCCGTGTGTCGCCAGCATCCAGATTTGCACCGGTCGACAATCTATCGAACAGAATTGATGATTGTTCTGATTAATACTAAAAATATAATAAAAAATATTTCTTTATTTGAAATGAAGAAATATTCATAGGCTTAAACTAAAAGTACTGATATCAATTTCACTAATTTTCTTTTTATCTACTCTTTTTCGCTGAAATAAGGAAAACTTTTATAGTTGCAAATATTACAATTTTTTTCTCTCAATGTGAACTTCTTAAACAAGCAAATACTGATCGTTTTGATCAGTGACTGCTTTCAGCAAAGAAAGCAACTTTGCAACTGTTGTAAAATTCTTGAATATAATTGATCTAAACATTTAGATTTAATGAGAAACTAAAGGCAAGACTAATCATATTAAAGAATTTTACAACAGTTGCAAAGCTGCTTTTTCTGCTGAATGCAACCATGTTGTTGAGAAGTCCAAGTCAATCGAACTTTCGATACTCAACTTACTGGGTAGTGTCTGGAACCGAATCTTGCCACCGTGAACGAAGTGATAAGCGGTCTTCGTAGCCATGTACAGATACGGATTATCTTCGTCCGCAAAGCAGAAATCGACATCGCGTGCGAGCACATGGATGCTTGGTGAAGCCAGAAACGATGCGATCAACAACACCAACAACGCGGACATTATGCAGTGAAAGTGCCGCTTCTGCGATAAGAATAATAATAAGGATGATAACTCTGTCAACGAATAAATAGAATTAGTCATGTCCGATGTGGAAATAAAAAAAATGTAGAAAACCACCTATTGTCTAAACCGGAAGTGCGAGATTTCTTTTAAAGCTTCGATTTATGTGAAATGTAAGAGACATTAGAAATATTGAATGACAGGATTAAGGATATTTATATGATGTAAAGCGTTTGTATGTGTAACGTAAAACGAGCTATTAATTGTATAAAAATCAGCAATAAAATATACATAAATTAACATAGTCGTGGTTTATTTCGAACTTATATTTAGACTGACTTCAAATTAATACAATTAATATAACACAATGTAAATACTATATAATAAACTAAATGCAATTAATAAAATAAAAGAAAAATATATATAAAAATATATATTGTATAAAGTTACAAACGTTTCGACTTATAAAGCCTTCTTCAGTGTATAAAGCAAAAATACATTATTAAATTAACGAACCAATTAGATAGCGCATATAATGAAATATTTATAAACATCAATGATAATGTGTCAATTCATATGAGATTCGAATGTCAAAATGTGTTAAGACAGATTACATAAAAAAAAGAAGAATGAAATATTTTGGTCAAAAGTAAGAGATTAACATGATGTCCTTCGATAAATTTTGCCAAATTTCTTGGTTGAAAACGGGAATCCAATTTATCGTAGACTTGAATCATTCGATTTGAGAGTTCAATTGTTACGAATATTTTATGATATTCTGTAGATTAAAATAATACAATTAGTGTGAATGAGAAATACAGAATCAAATTATATATCTCTTATAACTCACGTTAATTTATATAAAATACTGTAATTAAAAATCTTAATCAGAGATCTGATCAAATATATTAAAATTAGAAGTTGTCTGTTACTCGTTTGAAAATTGACTATGATGTATAGGTAAAATAAAAATAAGTCAATAAAATCGAATGTAAAAACAAGTCTGTTCAAAATTATGACAATTTATGTTCACGTATGTCATCCAATATGTTAAAATAAGAGATGTTCAATAACTCAGTACCTTTCATTAAATTTAAATCATTTTTTGTTTTTCTTTAATATAAAACATTTCAGAAATATTTCTTTTGCGATAATTTTTTTCTCTCAAAATCAAATATACTAATTTTTTTCCAATTAAAATTATGATTTGTTTCAGTGATATGTTTCGTGATACTGAGTGTTTGGACTGGTTTTAGTTATATATTTTAATTATATTAAAAATATAA
>NW_017259404.1:1042314-1048430 GCF_001594045.1 Atta colombica
TCATTTCTGGAACGCAAAACTTGATCTCATCGTCATATGAAATACGCTTATATTCTGTCAGCTTTATGTTACTGGGCTGCATCAGATAATACACTTAGATTACAGGATCTTCACCATTCGCTGATTACTGCAAATTCTTTTTTTCATATTTTTTAGAAAATATCTATGTCTTTTACTGTTAGGCAAAATCAAAATTAATAAGAATTTTAATTTCTAATAGTACCTAGCTGAAATTATATTGGCTAGTTATTTCCATTTATGACTTTATGACAAATATTTAAGGACTGTGTATGTGTATATATATATATATATATATATGTGTGTATACGATTTTTTAAATATTCTACATTGATTATGTAAGAAAAAAATGGTTACAATTACCATGCATAATTTAATTGTAATTATAGTCATGTTCAGTGTTAACTATATATTTATAGTTGTTTTAGTTATGCAAGTTATTGTTGCTTCAATTACATTACGATCAATAACTGTGATATTCACTGTATTGTGAAAGTGATTGTTTCTTTATTTTTCTTTTTTATTTTTTCTTTATTTTTTCTTCTACATACATTTAGTCATTACCATGTAATTAGTAAGCAAATGTTAAGAAAATGATCATATTTATCATACAAGACGATGCATGAAATGTCATGTTATTTAATTATCTCATTAAAATTATACTTGTACAGTTTTTTAATTCTATGTAAGCAAATTCTGTATTTCGTGGAAGTTCTATTAGTGGCATCATTAGTTGGAATTGAGTGGAGATAAAGCTTTGTGCGAATTTTGTTAAAAATAAATGTATTATATGGAAAGCAAATGGTACTTTTTATATGCCATTCTACATTTTTTACAAACTGTTGTGTGTGCCTTCACCTTCATTCAGTTTCAACTAATGATGCCATATCTAATGCCTACCTAACAGAATTTTCACGAAGTACAAAATTTGCTTATAATTAAAAAAGCGATATTTCACGACTAATTTTTAACGAGATAATTAAATGACATGACATTTTGTATGCCAGTAATTGTTTTTTTTTACTGTCTATTATATATAAAAAAAGATTTTTTTATTTACCATTCATACCCACATAACACTGAATGTCACAGAATGTCATCAGAATATTTCAAATGGAAAAATTTTTTATAAAATATTTTATTTGAAATATTTCTGCAAACATCCAGAGATGTTACATATAGGATATTTTATTTGAAATATTACGTTAGCAATATTTTCTTAATATTCTGGAGACGGATTACTTCAAATCTTCCTGAACGTTTTTTTTGTTTATAAATATAATATATATTGGCTGCGTAAACTAAATAAAATTATGACCAAAAAATATTCAGGGACCTAGGAAACACATCCAACGTTATATTCAGATTCTCACAATGACTGAAAAGTCATTTAGATATTATTCCATTCTTGTTATTTACTGAACATTAAACAAGGGTGACATCCGGAGAACATCCGGATGAGAATCCAAATACGCCTCAAAAAACGTTAAGAATCTCCAGGAGATTCGCTCGATTTGCGTATTTATGTAGGATTTCTGGATTTTCTCCTTAAAAGAAACGCATCCCTCTCGTGGCGGACCCGCGCACTTCTGAATGTTACCAGAATGTGACCAGAATATTACGATTTGAAATTTGAAATATTCTGATGATAATCTCAGAAACATTCTGGCAATGATAGCAGAATGTCTTATGTTTGCATCTAGTACAATAATATTCTGAAGACATTCAGTAATTGTTATATCGATGGTAGCGTTTAGGGAGCGTGCTATGCACGCTATTTAATTGTATCATCTATCATTGTTTATACGTCTATAATGAATGATGAAGATAGAATGATACAAATTAGCACTGATATACAGTTTCTCCAAAAAAAAAAAAAAAATACAGCCAATATATAATTATAATAATAATAAAATCCATCATTTATAATAATAAGATGCATTACTTTGGGATCACTTAGAGATTGCAAGAATACTTCATATAAACTACTTCATATAAAACACATTCAGAAAGATTGGAAGCGAAATTTCTCAAGAATATTTTAAGGAAATAATGTATGTAATATTTCAAAATGTCTTTAAAATATTTCATTCGCAATATTCTTAAATACTTCAAGTAAAATGCTCGCCAGACTTCATATGAAATGTTGAGAAAGATTTAAATAGAAACGTTTCTAGAACATTAAAAGGACATTGTCAATGTTATATTTCTAATAGAATGTCTTTAGAATATTTTAAATGAAATATTCTACATGCAATATCTCTAGATGTTTGCAGAAATTTTAAATTAAATTTATTCTGTAAAAGATATTTGAAAAATTTTGACGACATTTTTGATGATTTATGGATATATGTATATTTCGATTTTTTATAGATAATTATATTAATGTTTAAATTTATCATAATTTGCAATAAAACATTGATTTTTATAATTCGCAAAATTATAAATATATAAGGTTACACTATTACTGACAATATAACAATAATAATTTTAAAAATGGAGGTTCTAATTGTGATATATTTTACTATACAATTATAGTTACAAATACTTTTCTCTCAATTTAATAAAAAATTCATAAGATTAAATTAAATTCTATAATATCCGAAAAAATTTTATAGATTTTGAAGAAATTCAAAGAGTTTTTTTTAGAAATTTTTTGGAACAAAAAATTACTATTTTTTCTAAATTTAAAAAAAAATTATAAAAAAATTCTTAAAATTTTTATAAGATATTATTCCTTATTAGTCTTGTTCTTTTTAACAGAACTCCTTATATTCCTTTCATATCTCTCTCTCTCTCTCTCTCTCTCTCTCTCTCTCTCTCTCTCTCTCTCTTCCCCAAAAAAGAAAAAGAAGAAAGATAAGTTGTGAAAGAAATTCAGCTAAAAAAATAAGTCTTTTTACGAGAATTTTTTTTACAGAGTATAAATTAAGATACCTTAATAATGTAAATTTAGGAGCAAATTTTAAACGTCATCTTTCCATTTAGAATTTAACACATGTACTGAATTTATTTATGTTCCTACAATAATCTTAAGCAATAAATGTATCACAAGTTTTACAATTTATTTATAGATAATACTGCAAGTTTCGTACTGCAAATTAATATATTTAGATAATGCCTCAACTTCTCCAGGATTTCTCTGAAAATTTCACATGAAATAAATTTTCGACGGTGAATTTCTCGCTGATCCTGAAGCGGAACGTTGAGGGACCTGTTCGCGGAAAAGCGATTTTCCTTTCGCGTTCCGCGGACCGTCGTAAACCTACATTTCGCCGCCGGCTGACGACATCGCGGAATGTAACTTATTACTAACTCGAGGAGAGCTAGCGTAACGATGTAGTCGCTCCGGCGATTACATAATCGGAAGTGTGTTCGCGCGCGTATTCGCGTTCATTCGCGCCGAGAACTGCCATGGCGAAGTATTAACGCGATAAATTAGCGAGAAGATGATAACGGGTGAAACGCGAACCCGCGAGAGTCATCGCAGCATTTCAAACTTAATTTCTTCTTATCTCTTATCTATTCGATCTTTTAAATCGATCTTTTAAATCATCGTTGCGCTCCACGTGAGAAGCTATCTAAAGCAGAACAGTACAGATTTATGTCAAAATGAAAATTAATTAACAAAAAGTATTTCTTTTAATCCCTTGAATCTCTCGTGCATTGTAATGTACATCAAATTTGAAGACATCCCCGGTGAAAATTTTCTTATAATTTTTATACAAATTGGAACATTTTTCAAAAATACTTAGAAATATTCGAAAAGTTTATATCTTCTCTCAGAATTTTTCATATATGTGAATTCTGAAATATTCTGAGATTTCTCATCCCATAATTAAGAAAAAATATTTTTTAATTTTTTAGATTTTATAACATTTCATCAGAAATTATACTTACAAAAAATCTTAGAAATCTTACGATATTTCATAATTAATTGCACATATGGAAAATTCTGAGAAAAGATGTAGATTTTCTGAGAAGTGTTCGAAATAAAAATGTTCATATAAAAAATGTGATAAAGTTATAAAATTATATAGAAATTCTGAAAAATTATATGAAAAATTTTGAGAAAATTTTTCATCAGAAATATTATTTTTTATTCTATCGACCTTATATGAGCATATATTAATGTATATCTTGTATGTATATGGAAAAATAAAAATCAAAATTTTGATAAAATTAATTGTTTAATATGAATAACTTATTAAAATGTACAAGAATTGAATTAAAAAAAATTTTTTTAACTTGCAGTTCCAATAAAATTGGATGTCGTTTTATGACTTTTTGTTCTACATCCTAGGTAGAACACTGAGTCATAATGATTCCATATGAACTTCATTTGTCGATTTCCAATAAACACTAATTAAACAATAACACAGCGTTGATGTTATAATTTCACACTCAACAGGATATAAATAGGATATAATACATATGTTACGTAATAGTTACATTGTTGAGCATGAAATTACAAAGGTGCCTCTACATACGCAAAACATAATTCGTAGGTACAGAATAAAAATCTGCTTTTTCATTTGTTTTTTCATTGCCTGCGGTGATTTTTATCTGCGTGTACCTTGCGTGCGGTAATCGTCATTCTGCGTTAACATTTGTGAATTACATTTTGTGATTTACGAATTATGTATAGAAACACTTTAATATTGATATATTCTGTTACTGTCAGATGATTTACTGGATAATATGTATTTAAGATAAATAAAGTTATGACGATGTTTTTACGATGATATTATTACAACTTTTTACCAAGGCGGGTTTGATATCTCGATTTCGAACGCAATTTCGAAAAGCGTGAAAAGGTTTGAAAGGAAAAGTTGTAGGGTTTGAAGAGGACTATCAGATGAGCTACTAAAATTTTGAATTCAGGGCTTTATTGAGCTCAAATGGGCGTACAACTTTTGAAATATTTTTCCCAAAACTAGTAGTTTTAATTTTTTGTATCACTTTTGCAATATAGAACATTTGCTCACTTTTGTAACTTTCATCTCGTTTCAAGATAACATAATCGACCTCTTGTGCTGTATGGGATTCAAAGGGCTCTCATGGACTCTGAGGCTTCAACTTCCGCGAGAGGGTGATTATTATATTATATACGTGGGAGATGAATGCGAAGGCCAAGGCCGCCGTGAAAGAGAAACGTGATAGTAAAATTACGTCGTGCGCATTACACAATAGTCGTGAGAAAAACCGGTTTTCAGAGTCCGGACAAGAGAATGAGCATCCTCGGTGTAACATTACAATCATCTTCGGGATCATGTGAACGACGAATGCCATCACTCGGTCCAGAAATAGTCTGGACGTAATAGTTGACGATAACATAATTGGCAATGGCGCGATTAATGGAGGGACTTCTTCTTTTGCTTCTTATACAATCGCCATGTCACATACTTGGCCTACTTATACTTAATTTCTTCGTCGTTCGCGAGTACCGCGCAAGTATCGTCGCCGCCTCTAACGTCGGCTGCAATCTCGTTTCAATGCGAAATCCATTACGCTGCCTCGAGTGTTGCTTCGATGATATAAACCGCTCGTGGCGTGTATGAGGAAAATTGATTACGAAGATGTTATTTATAAAGGACATATAATTAAGCTTGTTATTATATAAGTGAATATCGATTACTGTTAAATAATTTACTTTCTAATTCTTTGGAGTGCAATCTCACGCTAAAGAATGAAAATTGCTAGCCAGTTTTGAAAAAGAGTAGTTCAATTTTCAATCTCTAGGTCTGGTTCCATCAATGTAGGATTAACTTTAATCTCGGTTTAATTTACTTAAGAATTAGAAAAAGATGGACAGTAAATTAAACCGAGATTGAAGATTGAATCTTACATTGATGGAACTGAAGAGATTTTATTCTTCAGAATGAGATTTACCCTAAAAGTTAGTAGAGAATAGATAAGTTTTAAAAATATGGGTATGAATTCAACATTATGCAGTGTCTATATACATAATTCTCAGCGTATTGGTATTAATATTAACATCAGCATTTCAAGTAGAACACAGAAGTTATAATAATCAGAGAGAGAGAGAGAGAGAGAGAGAGAGAGAGAGAGAGAGAGAGAGAGAGAGAGAGAGAGAG
>NW_017259404.1:1048530-1054232 GCF_001594045.1 Atta colombica
CGTCATCATGACTTTATTTATTACTTCTACATACACCTAAGTTCATTTTGAAAATGACATCCTATGACATCATTACGATTTAATTATGACTCTGTTTTACTTGAAATGGTGTTAGAATTTAAAAAAAAAAACCTTAATTTTTATATCAATACCATGATGTAGAAAATCCATAGTATTAAATCGACACACACTTTTTTTTAATGTAGTTTATATAATAGAATAGAATAGAATGAATTATAATTAATTATCACGCAAGAGAAAAATAAAAGGAAAGAAAAGATGAAAAAATTATTATAAAACGAAGAAGAGATCAAAACAATTAGCAAAAAGGAAAAAAGAAAAATTAGGATATTATCGAGAATGACTAATAAAGAAAAGAAAAAGAAGAGTTGAGTAATAAATATGGGAAACAAGATCTTTTAATGGCAAATTCAATGACTTTAAACCGTGAAGAGCGCGTCTTAAATAAATAAATAGCTTTATGTTAAAATATTACTGACGACATTGTGCTTTAGAAAGACGTGCAGCCTAGATCGAAGAAATATGAATATTAATATCGAAGAAAATGCAGCCGCCGCGCACGGATGATGGCATGAATGTGCAATACAAATACAGCTGACGTGTGCTCACGCGTGCGAGGACATTTGCTGCAATGACAGGAAAGAATGGTCAGCTACGGTTATTATTATTGTTATCATTTTATGAATAAACAGCAAATTGCGGTCTTTCGCCTGCGTAACAAGAATCGTAACAAAATAATCGAAGTCCCATTCTATGAAACTCTCTACGAGAGGATATAAAGAATTCGTACATTAAATTTACACGCGTTAGCCAATGATTTTTTTTTCATCGACTGACCTTATTTGCGATATATTCTGCGAAAGAGAGATTGCAAAGTTTGCAATAGTTGTCTCTTTGGTTGTCTTTTAGACGTATTTGTTATGGTTTCTAAATCCTTGAATATCTCTTTAGACTTCAGGCAATTATTATTTTATTGTTACTCTGCTCTGAAGAATATTTTTCTTCAGATAATTTTTTTTAATTTTTATATATTATATAAATCAAATTTATAAATCAAATTTTTCAGAATTTTTATATAATTTTATAATCTTTTAGAAAATTTCTCCGATTTTATATGAATTGAAATTTTTCAAAAATGCTCTGAAAAAGTCTATATTTTTCTATAATTTTTTATATACCTGTAAGTTCTGAAATATTGTAAGATTTTTTATTCAATCCAAAGAAATAAAGAATAAAGAATATTTTGTCAGAAATCTCTTCATGAATTTAAAATTCGAAAAATTCTTAAAACTAAGAGATGTAACGAGAATTTCTTTATTTGTTCAGAATTCTTTTAGAATCATTTTTCAGATTTCTCTCAAATTCTTTCTTAACTTCCTGCATTCTCTTCGAAATTTTTTCATACGATCCTTTCTAACTTCTTTAGAATGAAATCTCACTCTAAGAAATGAAAATCGAACCAATCTTAAAAAATAGTGATTCAATTTTCAATCTTTAAGAGCCAGTTCCACCAATATAAGATTAATTTTAATCTTAGTCCAATTTACTGTTCATCTTTTTCTAATTTTTATGTCTAATGTAATTAAATTTTCTAATTCTTTCTATCAATGTAGTTAATTAATGTAATTTTAATCTTGGTTTAATTAACTCTTCATCTTTTTTCAGTTCTAAGAATTAAAAAAGGACGAAAAGTTAAGATGAACCGAGATTAAAGTTAATTTTACATTAGTAGAAACATTGAAGCTAGAAAAAGATGAAGACATAATCGAGATTAAACCACATTGGTAGAAAACGGACGTAAGAGTGAGAGTTGACTCTTTAGAGCGAGATTTTCGCTCTAAAAATTTCAGAGAGTTAAACATCTATTTTTTTTTTTTCAATTAAGCTGAGTGTTTTCCAGCAGAGACTCCTTCTCGATTGCGGGATATCACGCACGGCAATAAATGTCGGAACGATAGACGGCGCGCGCTCGCGACAATTGTTCACGAAAGTAGGACGACGACGTTGGTCACGCTCGATGGTTCTTGCTCTCTGGTGCAGGAGAGCGGTAATTATTCGCGCATATTTATTCGCTTGCAATAGAATCCCGTTTGATATCAGTGATCAGCAATCCTTGAATTATGACGACGTCCGAAGCAAACTTATGACGCATTTTCGCGCGCCAAGTTGCGAAAATTCGCGAAATCCCGATCACGTGCACGCGAACAAAGGAAGAGGACAGACATGCACCGCGTGATATTTAATCTGGAGTGCGAATTAAATCATCTCTTGCATGCGTTGAAGCGCGATATGGTAATTTCATACGTTAACTCAGAGGTTGCGAATCGAGCGTTTCCGGATTAATTCACCGAGCGTCGTCTAAGAATTGTACCATCCGGAGAATTCTAAATGGACTCTAAAAATTTCAGATTGAGGTTCTCAGAGCGTTAGTTTCGGACTAAGACTTCGCGAGAAGTTTATTATTAATTAAGAATTTTTGACAGTTATAATATTGAGAAAATAAAAAAGGCGAGTAACTTTGAAGATCTATTGAATCATTCAAAGTCGAGCTATTTATTTGTCTCCAGCGTTTGAACGATGTTTGATTTATATCTCTGGGGGGTTTATCAAGATTAATAAAATTCATGGAAGATTCCAATGAATGGAATATTAGGTTAAATCATCAACGAAGTATCGATTCGAGATCAAGATTAATAATTCAAGCTTAAAAATTAAGATTAATAATTCACCAAGAATATCAATTTGAGTTCAAGATTAATAATTCAGGACTAAAAATCAAGATCAATTATTCAAAAGCATCCATTTGAGATCAAGATTAATAATTTAATTTTATATTTGAGGTGTTTAATATCTACTTAAATTATAATATTAAATTATATTCAATTTGTGTTATTTTTAAAGTTGCTGTTTTTCTTTCAGTACGTTAATTTAATTAAAAATTAATGGAGTTAATAGGGTTAAACGGTTTAATTCGAGAAAATGTATTACATATTACTTAAATCTAATTTATTATTTACTGAGTGAAGACATTAATACGTAAACGTTTATTTGGAAACTAATTACAGAAATGGATTGATTTACATTTTGACACAGGAGGTCAAAAATAACAAAATATTATTTAATTCAAGAGATTAAGTTAACATTTCTTTGATATCTAACAATGTAAGAATGGATATTTCAATAGGTTTTTTTCTAATTCTAATATTTTAATGAATTTCTTTTAATTTCTTTTTAACACTGATACAAAAAAAGATACAAAATATTTTATTATACGTGAAAATTATATTCTATTTTCTTTCGATACAACTTGAGATCCTCGCGGCACAGATTTGTGAGAAACTTAGAAGCATATCAAACAATTATTATTTCACTTCTATCAGATTGATTCATTAATATTGACCCACGCGGACCCACTTTAACCGGATATGTCTTGTTTATCTTCATTAATGTAATCCCCTATACGCTCCTAAATTCTTTGACCCATTTTTCGGAACACCTTTTATTTTCCAATGTTATTACGACACTGAGAAAAAATAGCCTAAATTTAAATAAATATTTATTTGAATACTGCCAACTAAACATTTACTTATAATAAATAAATATTTAATAAAAAGAATTGATTGTTAAATCAAATTAATGTTTTTTGTACCAAATAGAGATATTTTTATATTTAATAAATATTTAGTTGGTACTATTCAAATAAATATTTATTGAAATTTAGGATATTTTTTTCTCAGTGCAGTTTGTCTGTCAAAGGCTTTGGCCTAAATTAAAAAAAATGTCATGCATGTCTAAAATCAAGATGTAGACATCTTAAACGATTTTGGCCTGATTTTGGTCCAAAGTTATTCCATTTAACCATATTTTAAATTTATTAATGAACTGAGAAAAAAATATCCTAAATCTAAATCTTAATATGTATATTTTTCAATAATACTAACTTAATCTACTTACAATAAATAGATATTTACTAAAAGATGATAATTAAATCAAACTACTATTCAAACAAACATTTATTAAAATTTAGTACATTTTTTTTAGTATACTAATATCTGTTACTAAAGCACGATTAAATCATTAATAACAAGCAAAGCAATTTAGGTTGTTCGCATTACGTACGAGATTGAGAAATGCTTGTGATCGCGGAAAAGTATCCAAGAGGGATATCCGGGACGTCGAAGAGACAGAGGCTTGGGATCAGAAGACCGACACTCGGGAATTTAAAGTTCAAGGGGGACACGGCCGATCGGGCTTGACGAAACCTGCTCGATGGAAGACTGGGCAATGAATTGTGACACGGACGTAATTGACGGGCGGGTGGACTGCCTCGAATGTAAACAACGTAAACGTGCGCACCTTCGCGATCGCGAGGTAGCGTTCAACAAGCCGCCGTTCGCCTCGGCGGTTCGTGTTGCACTGCCGCCCGAGGTCGTCGAGCCTCGTTGCCTCCTAGGTAACTAACAGGCACCTAGACCGGTGGTCTCACGTTCCAACACGCGATCTCTTCGACCTATCAGTTAACGCGACCCGGTTAAGAATTTGTTAGGTTAAGGCGTCGCCACTCTTGCCCTAGTTATTAGTTAGAATAGATAGAGTCTCGCAAAGTGAATAAGTAATTAAGAACGTCACGAGAACTTTAAAAATCGTGAGAGGAATATGTAATGCGAATGTAATGATCGTGCAAAAGAACATGACAAGACGTAAGTCTAGGGTTTAATTTAATTTAAAATTAATTGGAACAGATCTTTCTCCTCTTTATTGATCAAACAAGTGTTTATTGTACGTACTGAATTATAGCTTATGCTTTAGTTTAACCTTCTTTGTTTCAATTTAGGACAAACAGTGCGAAAGGGAGAAGTTTTATTGCTTTGTTCAAGTGATTGGGGAATTTATGTATTTGTACCACAATTGTGCATCGTTTTCCTATCGCAACTTTTTAATTAGAACTGCGTCCCAATTTTACTTTAAAGTCTAATAATAAACTTTATTATTATTATATATAGACGGATTTATTAAGATCATATATGTGAATGTACAACAAGTAAGAATTTAATGTCTATTACGGTTGAAGCTGGATTTTAGATGCCTTTAAATAATTTCTATGTGAATTTATATACTTAAATATGTAGTAATTTACATAGAAATTATTTAAAAGCATTAAAATCTGTAAGATTTAGCTTCGATCGTAATATTAAACTCTTACTTGTTGAAGTCTAACGTTTTGCACAAAAAAATTAAAAAAAAATGGTAAGACCTTTTCATCATCTTTTTTGACAAGTGTCTATTGCATTTATCTTATTTTTTAAAGAAAGAAACTTCTTTTATTGTCTCTAAGTCATTTGAATAAAGTTGAAAATTTTTAATTGTATGTACAACTGTATAATCCTTCCTTTCATGGCATATCATAATTTTTCAATTGCGTTCTAATTATGCTTTAAAACGTTCAACATTTCGCATAAAAAATAATGGAAAGACAGTTATGTTAATTTACAATTTGTTTTTTACAAACTTCCATGCTGCAATTGGCCGCGATAGCACCTAACTTCTTTTTCAGCTGCACCCAATCGCAGACTCCATTTTTACAGCCTTTGATGATCAAGGGATTCTCATTTAGATAGAAGGCGACTTTAAAAGCAGCATCGCTCGAGTTGCATCTAATAGACATATTTTAAATATATATA
>NW_017259404.1:1054332-1063652 GCF_001594045.1 Atta colombica
ACAATCCCTCTTTGATTTTAGCAAACTTTGAATATGTTAAAATATAAACAAAAATAAGAAACACGTATTTTTTTTCTATATTTAACACATCTAAAATTTATTAAAATCGGAGGGAAGTATTTTTGTAAGAAAAAACTAAAAATTAGAAGAACTGTTGGATTTGGGTGAGGATTGAAATTCTTAATATCAAGATTGCTTTTCTTAATTTTCTTTGAATTTCTCTATGCAATTCATGAATATCGTAAAATATCTTGGCGATATTACCTGTGGAAGACCGCCGCAAAATTCGCAGCAAACGGCACTAATTGAGAAATCCTCCAATTTCTGTAATCCATGTCTCGGAAGTTTGCGGCTGTGAGCGGTACAGAGTTTTGGGCAACTCCCATCGCGGTGAGGAACAACGTCATCATTTGCGAGTGTGTAAAATAGAACACACCCTTTGGCTCGTCGCCATTCACTTCCAATTTCCTGTAGGAGTTAAAAAAAAAAGATATCAAAAAGAAAGTTCAAATCTTTCGAAGGAGCCACAGTTCTCCGAGTGATGGCTTGACAACATCCATAGGATGTCCTCTGAACATCCTTAGAAAAATTGAGTTGTTTGAGGAGTTTACTTATGTGAAATGATCGACCATGTCCCGGATGAGGTAACACCCTAATTGGCTATTGATTTTTTCTCCCGGATCACTGTTATAATAAAAGAGATCTTCCTCGTATTCAAGAATTCGCATTTCATCGTCGGTGAATACATAGCACCAAGGCGACGATTTGTTCAGGTGCAAAGTTCTCTCGAAGCGACACGCGTCGTAAAATAGAAATATATCCTCTGAAATTATTATACTATATAATAAGAAATTACCCTATTGATAATAATTGGCAACTGATGATTGACTTTTGATACTAGCCTGCAAAATTACATTTTTGGATCGTTATCTGAATAAACTTTCATGTTTTTTTAAGTTTTTTTAAGAGCACGAATTCGTTTTTCAAATTTGACGATCACATCACAATTTTAAGAAAAATGACGTCAAAAGAGAGAAAACATGATTTTGAGGGTTTTCATGACAGTTGTTTCCTCGACAATACATTTTTTTCTAAATTTTGTTTGTAAAAATAAATAAAAAATGGCTAAAATTTTTACAGGCAGTATAATTAATTTAAAAGCAATTGATCTTCTGGTGAGTTATTCACCTTTACTGATGTTTAAGAGACCCAAACGCTGACTGACATCCGCCAAGACTTTTGCCATTTCCGGACCGTTAATAAACGCTTTCATTTCCTTGTTAATGCCCCTACTTTTCCAGGATGTACAATTGTCATACAACTATTTTAAATAATACATTTATTTTAAGTTAACATAAGAAATAATAGTAATTCATACATACTTTCCTATTATAACATTCTTGATGCGTTTTAGGTATCATGAGAAGAGAAGAAAAACTTAACAATTTATTGAGACGTATTTCTAATCTTTCAGAACGTCATTACATTGCATGGCAAGTAAAATTATGAATAAAATTTTTAAACAAATTGTTATAAAAGAAATTGTGTTAAGAAGGGCTACGAGCCAAAGTAACAAATTTAATATACGTAATATAGTACAAATAACATTAAATATAAATAAAAATAAAAATATGCCTACATTAAACTATTTGTTTATACATTGGTAGTGAAAGCCCACCGGCCGGGGGTCTTCGCGATACAAATATTTATGTCTAAAAAGGACTTTAACAAAAGATAGGAGGGGGAAGACTTGATTTGGTAATTACCTTTAATAAAGTATCATTGACAATCGGCACTACTTCAAATTTGATTGATGTGTTACTGGAAGCTTCTCTTAAAAGAGGAATATATTGCACGGTGATGTTTTGTTGTATGTGCATTAATTCGATCTAGAAGATAAAAATAAAAAAAGATATAATGCCATAAAAACAAATCTATTTTTTTCATACTTTCATACATTAACAAAGAATTATAAATGAAAGATGATCATATTTTAATTTTACTTTTGAATTGATTGTATATTGTGGAGAGAAAAATACAGTACGAGTTTATTGGGAAATCGATTTTTAATCAACACACGTTAATATTTTCTTAATGACATGTTGTTGATTATAATATATTACTAATATAAATTAAACCGATATTTGCATTAATTGTTTTTATATACTGATGTGTTCCTAAAAAATTATTCTTCATGCGAATAACGATTCTCTCTGGATCGTTACTTCACTTGCCGTGTATTTTCATGGAAAGTACAGTTTACGATTTATTAACATTACCATATGCAGTGAAGTGTCGTTTATCATTGATAATATTTTTTTGGAACTAATGTTAAAAGCTCTTTTTACGAAGGATCTCATGCTTGCGATGGTGCGTTGCGTGGCCGTCAATCTAAACTGGAATATATATAAATGTCAGGTTGATAAAAGATCTATTAATCAATAGTAGGGGAGACTGGGGACAATTGCAACGGAGGTAAGTTGTAACAATGCGTATATCTTTTAAATAATAAGAGATAAAATGATCATATGAAGAACAAAAATAATTGGTATCGAGGCCTACATCTGTTTCATGTCATCAATCGCATATGCGCCGCATGTAAAAGAAGTTATATGTATTGTGCTCAGAGCCAGAGTAAATTTACAATTTTATACTTTTTTGCTTTAAACTTTCGAATAAAATGCTTGTTAGCATATTTTCATTTTATTAATTCTAAAATACATTTTGTCAAGTTATATGCATATCTTTTTTTGATATTTTTAAGTGGATTCGAATATATTTATATAAATTTTGACAACATTGATTTGGGATTAAAAGTACCGCTACATTGAGAAAAAAATTAATCACTTTTAATAAATATTTAGTTGAATATTCAACATAAGATACATAAAGATTTGACAAGAAAAAAGTATCACTCTGCTTTGTGAACCGAAATATTCTAAGTTAAAGTAGACGACTATTCAGATAGAAAATCTGTCACAGCCAAATACTGCGATGTGAGCACATTTTTATGCTCTATGATCACGCGCGAATGCGTTGTAAGTATTTCTTATTGTAATAGATATTATTCACTGCTTTACAAATACAAACTCACTGCTTTAAAAATAAATTATCTGTTTTGAAATACAAATTTACTGCTTTAAAAATACAAATTCGTTACTTTAAAAACAAATTATCTTTGAAGTACAAATTTATTGCTTTAAAAACACAAATTCACTACTTTGAAACAAATTCTCTATTCTAAAACACAAATTTACTGCTTTTTAATAGCAAATTTACTGTTTTAAAAGCAATAATAACATAAAAAGATAATTTTTGTTTTAGAAGATAATTTATTTTTGAAGCATTAAATTTGTGTTTTTAAAACAATGAATTTGTGTTTTAGAACAGATAATTTGTTTTTAGAATATGTTACAACTTTTCCTAGCTTTGTTTCATTTTTCCTCAAATCGGAGTAAGATGTACTAATTCGGATTTTGATATTTTATTCATAAATAGGTTAAAATTACATCTTTTTGCAAATAGTACCATAAATCTAAATAGTTGTTGCTTCATTAAAAGAAATAAACATATATGTTATAAATAAAGAAATATGTACACACACACACACACATATTTTTTTTTTAAATATTGGTACAATTGTTCTCCCCTATTACAATTAATAATATAAATAATATTAATCAAAATCTTAAACGGTCTAGCTGGACTTTAAATACTTCTATGATTCTGTGTGAATTTATACTATTTTATGTATGTAATCCTTTTTGAAATCGCATCGAAATGATTTTTCGGTCTTGAAACGCTATTTCTATTAAATTATCGCAGTAATATCACGAGTTAAAATTGGCTAGCAATTTAATATGCAATTTTTCATGCTTTTTCGCATCTTTGAAACAATTTTAATTGCTGAGTATTAAAATTTGTAAATAATTAATTCATATTGCGAAAAATATTATCTCGGTCGGGAGTCAACCCGAATCTCTTGCATTCCGTGCGAGCCTCGGTAATCTAAAGGATCTTAGGATGCTCGCACGGAATGCAAGAGATCTGGATTCCATTCCCACCCGAGATAATATTTTTCGCAATAAGAATCAATTATTTACAGATTTTAATATGTCACTCAGTATAATTAAAATCGTTTCAAACATGCTAAAAAGCATCAAAAAATGTTAAATTGCTAGTCAATTTTTAATTCGTGATATATTACTGTAGTTTAGTGGAATTAGCGTTTCAAGACCAAAAAATCATTTCAGCGCGCGTTTCAAACTATATACGTAATATATAAATTCACACAGAATCATAGAAGCATTTAAGATCCAAATAGATCGTTTAAGGCTTTGATTGCTGCAGTTGTTTGTATTATCACGGTCATATAATACATTATATTATAAATAATATTAATAGTAATAAAATGTAAAATACAAATTACTTATATATTAAAGAATTATTTTATATCAATTATTAATTTTATTGATTATATTAATTAATTTTACATTAATGTATTAATATTTTATATCGTATTTTACAATCGAATATAAGAAAAAAAAGAAATAAAAATCGAACTTCTCAAATTATTACCTTAAAACTCTTGGTCACGTTCCAATCGAACAACATCGGCAATTTGGCTTTGATTCTTTCGGCAAGTGACGCCAAATCTCTTTCACTGTATTGCCAAATACTTTCCCTTTCCCGGGACCAGCTCGGGCTTCCAATTCTTTAGATCCATCTTTTCATATCGAGATATGCCTGCGGGAAAACAAATTTTAAAAAGGAACTATCCCTTATGTTAATCAACGTTTTTATGTTTTACTTTCTGTGTCAAAATGTAAATCAATCCATTTCCATTAAGATTCCATTGCTCTTTTATCTAATAGTGCATCTTTTTATCTTCTAATTTGATTCGAAGGACACACAACAAACGATTATCAGTCAGAATGTACACCTTGGTGATCTTCTCACTCACAAGTTTCGAATATGTTGTTCGTTATTATATAATCTCGAATGTGCGTGAGATTCAAGATCTGCGTGATTATAGACTCGCCAGGATATCGCGTCCCATGTCTGATCGACATCCATACCTGCGTCGGTTCGCAATCTGAAAATTCCGATTAGCTCCGTTTTGATGAAATAGAAAATCCTTGCGAATATTCGGCATCGCTTGTTGTACAGCGATAAATACTCACTCGTTAGAGTCATAGTTTCTCCGGTATCATTATAAACGTAAGAATACGGGGTTTTAGTGCCAATGTAAGGATAAAAGCTCCTGTTACCGGAGTGACAGCTCAGAGGATTTCCTAACACTGCGTTTTCCGCCAGGCATATCACGATAATGGAAAAGCAGAGTTTTCCACACATCTTGCAAATTCTCGCTATTTAAACGAGAAAAGAAGGAGCTGTTGATTTTAATCACGTTTTCTGGAAATAATAAAGCGATAGTCTTTTAAGCAAATAGATCTAACGTGAAAAAGTAATGTCTCAATGTAATAACATATAAAGTATTGAAACTAATCAGCTCATTTTTGAATGTATTCAGTTATTGAAAAAATAAAAATTGCACTGAAAGGAGAAAAACCTTTTTAATAAGTATAATTTTTAATAAGTATAATTTAATTAATTTTACTATTATTATTATTATAAATAAAATATATAATATTAAAATGTTCATATATAATTACTAAAGCATATTATCCAAGATTGTAAACATTATTCAAAAATAGTAATAGATTTAATAGCAGTTATTAAAAGGGTTCAATAATATTAAAATTGACAGTTTTTTTATGAGTTTTCATAAAAAAAAATTGAAAATATTAATCTTTAGGATTAGTATTAGCATATTTTCATGAATAAAATAACCTTATATATAAACATTTTATTAAATTTTTATTAGGTGTACAACTTTGCTTCCGCCGTTTTCCTATAGATGGCTTTAGCGGTAAGTGGTGGTCGAAATAAATAGATCATAGACGTCATATAATAAACTTGGGCATCTGTCAACATAACCTCATAGAAACATTAGTCGATTTGTGTCTGCATCATAAAGTTATTCTCGATTGAAAATGTCAGTTTACGAGCCAAATTCTCGTCATTTGCGGGGCTTTAATTTTTTGCTTCAATATGAAGAAATCTGCGGCTGAGGCTCATCGAATGCTCTCAAATACTTATGGTGAGGCCGCTATTAGTGAAAGAACGTGTCGTGAGTGGTTTATTTTTGCTTCAAGAACGGATTTTGACGTCGAAGACCGGCATAGCGGTGGAAGAGAGAAGATTTTCGAAGATGCAGAATTGGAGGCATTACTTGAGCAAAACTCGTGTCAAAATCAAGAAGAATTGGCACGATCATTGGGAATGACTCAACAAGCCATTTCAAAACACCTCAAAGCCATGGGAATGATTCAGAAGCAAGGAAATTGGGTGCCGTACGAATTGAAGCCGAGAGATGTTGAATGATGTTTGTTTGCTTGTGAACAGTTGCTTGAAAGGCAAAGACGGAAGGGATTTCTGCATCGCATTGTGACTGGGGACGAAAAATGGGGTTCATTACGATAATCCCAAGCGCAGAAAATCACGGAGAGTTCCCGGCCATGCTTCTACGTCGACGGCCAAACCGAATATTCACGGCTCCATGCTCTGTATTTGGTGGGACCAGCTCGGCGTAGTGTATTATGAAGTTAAAACCGACTGAAACAATCACAGGCGATGGATATCGAACGCAATTGATGCGTTTGAGCCGAGCATTGAAAGACAAATGGTCGCAATACAACGAGAGACACGATGAAGTGATTTTGCAGCATGACAATGCTCGACCCCATGTTGCGAAAGTAGTCAAGACATACTTGGAAACGTTGAAATGGGAAGTCCTACCCTACCCGCCGTATTCTCCAGACGTTGTTCCCTCTGACTATCACTTGTTTCGATCAATGGCACACGGCCTGGCTGACCAGCACTTCCGGTCTTATGAAGAAGTAAAAAATTGGATCGATTCGTGGATAGTCTCAAAAGATGATCAGTTTTTTCGACGCGGGATTCGTACGCTACTCGAAAGATGAGAGAAAGTAGTAGGCAGCGATGAACAATGCTTTGAATCATAAATGTATAACCAGTTTTTTACAATAAAGCCTCGAATTTCGGAAAAAAAACGGCGAAAGCAAAGTTGTACATCTAATATTTATATCCATTAAAAGTTGTAGACTTTTCTCTTTTCGCAATTTTTGTTTTTTTTTTTCCAATAATTGAATACATTTGACACAGCTGATTAGTTTCCAAGATTCAAAACAAATAATTAAAAGTCAATAAGAAAAAAATTGAAGTAGGAACGTGTACTGCAATAATCATCAATAATTTTTAAATAGAGTGTTATCTTAAAATATCACCTGTTCGGATCTGAAGTAATAATTGCTCTTTGAGAAAGACTAGCGAGTATCTACTCTCGCACGAACAAACACACGGACTGATGGACAAAAATTGTTTCCAACTCGATATTATTGGCGGACCATTTTCCCTGAGACTTTGTAAATGAAACCAGTTCTGTGTATAATAATAATGATTATTCCGTGTAGTCGCGCGTGTATTACTTATTCGTGTAATTGCGGAGCGAAAAATTCTGTGAAGGCGACACTTTACTATATCCACTAGATAGCATAATAAATTTTTTTTCTTTTATATATCGAGAATTCATTGATGAATCCCAAAACTCGCGACATATTATTCATAATAAACACTGAAGACGCTACACTGAGCATGAAAAGTACGACCTTCGAAGGAAAAAGCGGAGTATTTGTCTCTCTCGCTGTCCCACAGGAAGCCGAGTGTGGTTTCTACGGATTGACTGGCCTTTTCGATTATTGTAACCATGACAATAATTTTATGCCTGGAAGAGAAGGACTTTTTGTGATCATCCGAGCAATACAGTTATATTCAAAATATATTTAATAAACATTAAAAACTACGTCATCAACTGAAAAATAAAATTTAAAATTTTATTTTTTTTTTAAACTATTTAATAATGTAAAAAGTTTATGAGATGTTTGTAACGTTTATTAAACTTTTTTTTACTAGTTTAAATTACCATTTTTATGCGAGACATTTTTATAATTATATATTTAATAACGTTTATTTAAACGTTTTTATTTAAACATTTTTTAAATGTAAATTGTCTAAATGGAAATTTATCATATCGCGAATTTGTGTTAGGCACTTTATTATAAATCTTTAAATAATTCGTTTTTCATCAATATTTTGTTCGTGTAAAACTTGTAACTACACTGAAAAAAAATGTAGTCAATTTTAATAAATATTTAATTGAATACTGTCAACTAAACATTTACTTACAATAAGTAAATATTTGTTCAGTAAAAAAAAGATTGTTAAATTAAATTAACATTTCTTGTATTAAATAAATATATCTTTATATTTAATAAACTAAATATGTTTTTTTCTCAGTGTATAAAACATATAGTAATTTTTTTAAATTTATTTGAAAATCAGTACTGACGCACTATTTCTTAAATTACCACACAGTTCCTGGAACTTTAGTCGAGAAACTAGCAGTTTCTCGACATTTATAAATATATTTTAATTATTTCGTTGAATAACGATTATGTTAATTTTAAATCAATTTATATTGATTATGTATCTTTTTTGAATCTTCTTCAAATTAATTCTTCTTAATAATTTTCGTAGAAACTCGTTATACACATATACTTATAAATCAAAGGTTTGTGGAATCTCCCTTTCCCTAGGAATATCATCTTTAAACCATCCAAGATGCAAATTTATTTCACACCTGTCGAAGTTAAGCTTCTTCACGCGTCGCCGTATCTCCGCGGCAATGTCGCCGCATAATTTTATGGCTTCCGCATTGTCGTATGCGATCTCGTCCAAACGATTGTTCATCACTGATTTCACGATCTTTTCTACCAGATCGATCTTGAATGGATTCTGCGGCTGCATGCGATAACTGTTTTGATATTTCTGCGTCTGCGACAAAGAAATTGCTTCTGCAGTCCAAAACTGTTTTAAAATCGACAAATATGTATAATAATTGGCTCGCAGTAATTTGCTTCAATTGAAAACTGTAAAAATTTTAATTTTCACACAAAAATATTATTAGGTACTAAGATCCGTTTTGATCGATCGCCTTGATTCATTTGTGTTGAATATTTTTTTATCCATTTTTTAATATTAAAAAAGTTAAACAACGAGCGATTGACAAAATTAAAATTAATTTATTAAAATATTAAGAAAAGATTAATATTAGTTTTTTTATTAATATATAATGTTAAAAGTTTAATGTTTTTGGTAGTAAAATAGATATTTTAATT
>NW_017259404.1:1063719-1093719 GCF_001594045.1 Atta colombica
ATCTATTATATAATTATATCTATATAATGTTGTAAAATATTTATATTTTATACATTATTTATATTGGAATCGTTTCGTTCTCACATTTACATACATTCGTATTGTTTTTAAATCTTTTATGGATTGTCATTACATAATTCGAGAGATAAAAAATATTGATATAAAATCTATTAAAGAAACTATTGATATAAAAAAAATATTGATATAAAATCTATTATCAAACTAAAATCTTGGCGTTCTGATGCATCGATGCGAATTCCGATGATGTTACGTAATTCGAAACAATTTTGTATCGATGTTTTTACCTCATTGTCGTCGCAAGTTTTTTCACTCGCTTCGAATTGAAACGGCATAACGTCGATTTCTGATGATAAATCGATTAGAATGGATCTTTAATAGTTTGTAAATATTCTCCCACTCTTCTGCAACAATTCTCTGGTTGACTAATCCTTGCAAAGACGCATGTATCTAAGGTAAACGACAGTTTGTTACTTAGAAACGCTGCGAAGATCGATCGATGGAGGCAAGAATAAATATTTGTGAATAAGTTAATAGAAATTTTAGCAGAGAAGCTTAAACACAAGTTGAGAAAATAAAATTAGGTCAGATTTGTTCAACACTGTAGAAATGAATAAGTAAAAAAAAAAAAAATACAAGAAATGCAAAAATATACAATTCCCAAATTATAATACATAATTAATTAATTGCATTACAAAAAGTTCAAAATTTATTTAAAAACTTATTTAAAAGTATTGAAAAATATATTAAAGGCCATTTATTTAAAAATATATATATTTTGGAAAAAATACATTCTTTTGAAAATGTGGAATTTTTTTTAGTTGTTTTTTTCTCTACTTTCTTTTACAATCTTATAGAACTTCTTAATCATTTTATTACGCACGATTTCGTGAATAACTTTATGTTTTATTATAAGGATACAATGTTACATTACAGATAGACGTATTTAATAATTGTTTTTATTTAATTGTACATTGTATTTAATATTTTTAATATTTCCACCAGCGCAATTTTCTTGATTACGAGCTTCAGAAAACGTCGCGTTTTCATTATATTTAACAATTCCTTTTCTTCCTACTAACATCTCAAATTTTTGCGTAAAATGCATGCCAGAAATGCGTTGCCAAAGTCAAGAGAATATATATATATATATATATAAGCTTGCTTCAAAAAAGATTTGTGGACGCGATGTGAAAAGCTTCTCAGATTCTTTAAAATCCAAAGATTTACAGATATTTTCAACGAACTCTAATAACGTTTCATCGTTTCGAGAGATCGATCCTCAAGGACGCAAACATGAAAATACATTCTAGAGGATCGTATAAAGCGTACCTTTTGATTTTACGCCACTTTTTGATCCGTTATCGCTTATAATAGTGCGGTGAAAATACGCTCTCTAAAATATACTGGTATTACATTTATCGATACATCAATTCCATTCACAAATCCTAAAGTGGACACGACGAATCGGTCGTTATTTTCCAAATTTCAACGAGCAAGACCACAAGAGAAAGACACAGTTTCGAATAATTATTAAACTAAAGTATCACTAGCTTTAGAAATAATACACGTATGTACATATATTCATTACTTGTTCATTCATTAATTATAATCTATAATCTTTGTAATCATCTTTCTTTCGCCTACATTACGTGAATACTTATAAAATTACTTGCAAAAGTATTGCAAAAGTATTCGTTAATTAAAACGTCGTTAATCTTCAAATAAGTTTTGAAAACTTATTAGATTGAAGTATCTAAAATTTCGGATAAATAAATTAGAAATGTTTACGCAGAACGCAGTGTTTAACAATTGTGGATAAATGAGTTACATAAGCTCTTAAAAACTTAAAAATAAATCATTTTAATGTCATACTTCTGCCTCGATCCGAAGAGATTTGCATTCAACAATTCTTTCGCGTTTCTGCAGAATCGACGATAGATGTATCTTCGTGAGGTAGGCGTCTAAAACTTTTCGCACCATTGGCCTTTTGATGAGAGTTTCCGGTAAGAGCAGCTGCTGGATCGTCCTCGAAGACGTCGAACGTGTAAAGCGCGAACCTTCATTATGACGTATTGCTTTCCTTTTAAACGACATAATCAACACAATTAAATATCGTTCTATTACTATCATTCATTGAATGCTAAGGAGGATAAAACGATGCTTGTGCTAAGTGTGTTCTCTAAAAGGAAAGCAGCCTATGTGAAGCAAAGCGATGAAGCTCTAAGACAGCATCTCCACTTCCGCTTGAATGTTCTGGCGTGCCTGCTCCTCCAGCTTGTCACGAAACTCCACGGTGGCGAAGATGTTCGGGATCTGCAGGAAGTTCTGTAACACCTGAAAGACGCAAGAACGTGAAAGAATGACACGAATGTAATCACTCTGTTTTACTTATTTTATTTGCGTTAAGTTCTTTTCTATTTCACAAATAATATATCTACATAAAGGTAAGAAAAAGAGAAAAAGTAACATGTGACAATTCTGTCCTCGATTAACATACTTCTCTTCAAAAACTAAGAAACGTCTTTTAGATAATATCTTCTAGATAATTTTGAAGAATACTTGAGCCTTCTTTTTATAAAATCTAACGGAATAAGCTTTAATAATTAATCTCAGAAACAGTAATTATTTATTTGTATATTATAATTTATTATACTAATTGTTTAATTAATACAATAATTACAATAATTATTAAAGTTTGTTTTATTGAATTATTAACTCTTTGTAAAAGAAGATTAAAGTATATTCTAATCATTATTATAATAATTGAAATTAATTGTTATAACAATAATAATAATTATTATTATACTGAGACAATTTTCGTATTTTTTTTAAGTTCATCGAGAGATTATATTTCTGCCGTTCATATTTTAAGGTTGAACAGGATGACTCACCTTTAGCCGTAGCGCTGTATACATGGGCTCGCTGAGGAAAGAGTATTCCCCGCGTATTCGCTCTCTGTACTCGGCGTAACTTTCTGGAGAGGAGCCGAGTACTGCCATATCCAGGTCCAGGAAGTAGTGTGCATCTTCGCTGCCGAAGGCACCGCCTACCTTGTGCGCCTCGGTGCTGTGAGTCGCCGCTACTTTGAGCAGAGCACAAGTCTCTTCCCTGAGCTCTGCGTCCTGAAAGATAAAATTAGCCAGATCACTTTTGTGAATTCAATCAACGGATTTTGGGTATTCATCTTTTTTATCTCATTTTTTTATTTGCATTTTATTCTCTTTTTTTAGCATGTTGACACTCTTCTTTTGCATAATTCACGAAATAATCGATACTATAATTTCATGATAAGTGAAGTAAGTTCATTTTTTTTGTCTCATCTCTATTCGATTCCAAAATCTAACAAAATCTTAACAAAATTAAAATTTTTTTAATTCTAGTTTTTAATATTTTAACTCTTTCTTTGTGTATAATTTATATTTCATGATTAAAATTTCATGATGAGTCTTTATTTTCTTTTACGTCATTTTTGTTGATTCTAAAATATTAGATGTGGGAAAAAGTTCGTGGCGTTTTTTAATGCCATCTAACGGGAAAAACGCCACGAACTTTTTCCCACACCTAATATTAATAATTAAATCTTGAAACGATTATAATTAAAATTCTTTTTACTTTTGTTCTATTTTTCAATATTTTATGGTGATGATCATGTTTAAAACTTGTAAAAAATTAACCATAGTTCAGATTGTTTACTAACCGACGGAACCTCGGCCTCATCAGCAAAAGCATTGAAGTGCTCGAGATTTTTATCTTCGCTAAAAACCAAAGCTTTAGGATCATACTCGAAGCTGCAACAGGAGATTTAAGTCAGTCATTGTCGATGAAAGAGCGACAATATAATAATTCAATTAAATAATAAAAATAAAATATGAAGTAACAGAACTCTTAATGAACTCTTTAAAATCCAACAACGAGATATAAAAGGCTAATAAGAGTCAAAAAAACTTAATAAAATTCCTTTATTCGTTTAACATAAGTATAATTAAAGATAGAAATAATAAATCAAATTGTAGAAAGTACAAAAAAAACACTAAAATACATACATGTTTCAACCTTATATTTAATTTCAATCTTCTTCAATACAAAAAATTTATTTCCCGGCGCAGTATAATACATTATCATTATTCAAAAATTAAGAAAGCGACTGTTTCGTTGCATAATTAGATGAGAGTTAAAAAAACAGAGAAAACGGAAAATTGTTCAAGCGATTGGTTGACAAGCGACTGATTGCGAAAATTTTGCGAAAAATTGTTCTAGAGAGAGCATAAAGAAACATAGAATATAAAATAGAAATAATTTTTTGTACATTTGAAGAGGGCCTAAATATAAGGTCGAAACATGTATGTAATTATATTCTAGCGTTTTAATTTTTGTACTTTCTACAGTTTGATTTATTATTTCTATCTTTAATTATACTTATGTTAAACGAATAATGGAGTTTTATTAAGTTTTTTTGACTCTTATTAGCCTTTTATATCTCGTTGTTGGATTTTAAATAATAAAATACTGAATACGATAAGTAATACCACCATGCTGCTAAAATTTGTTTTATTGTTGTACTCAGCCACCACACTCACTTTTGAAAGAATATGGCGAGCAAAACAGCTCGCGGGTTTTTGAGATTGCTTTTGATTTCGTAGTAGTGATTCAGCTTCTCCCTGAGCGAGTCCAGATTGTGATACGTGCGTTTTTCCTCCGAGTAGACTTCCTGCAGGCGTGTGAACCAGGAGTCGCAGACCGCGGCGTCCAGGCCCTCCGTAGCTTCCTTCCAGCTGTCCTCCAGCGATGCCATTGCCGCTGAAATTATTCGATTCATTTAATTCGCGAATGTTACACAAGCATGAAAAAAAGTGTGTGAAAGAAAGAAAGGTAAATTGCCATAAATAATTTTTTAATTAGTAACTGTTTACCGTATGGACTGACACGTCACTCCAATAAGGATTGCAATTTTAGTACGAAGAATTTCAATTAAATTTACGCTTTTCCGGAAATAATTAAATAGTTAGTGATTTAATGTTGAGAAAAATTTAAGGGAATATTAATTGTGTTCCCAAGAAAGGGAATTTATAGTTAAATATTTACCTCAAGATGTTGGTCGTTAATGGCTTAAATTAATTAAAATTAATTAATTACCGCTTGAACTTCCCTTACAAAAATTTAATACTAAGAGATAATAATTAATTACTTATTAAGCATTAAATTATAGTACTTTTAATACTCAAAGTAAGTAATTAATCGCTATCTTTTAATATTAAATTAATTAGTGTTAAATTGGAATTTTGTAAGTGTTGAGAATTGAAAAGAATATAATTTTATGGTAATTCTGTTTAACAATTTAATGAAGAATTATAATTTCAAGAATTGAATATGGAAAGGACAGAGAGGACCCTTACAGAAATCTAATTTAATACTGAAAATTATTTATTTTAAGTTCTAAAAGTTCTGAGTGATTAATTATATGTTTTGAGTATTAAAAGCACTGAAAGCAGTCTTTTTAATATTTAAAACAAATAATTAATTGCCACCTTTCAGTATTAAATTTCTGTAAAGAAACTGAAAGACGCTCAGACATTTACGTCTATTTACAGATATGCCGAGGTCAATGCCAAAGGATAATACAGAAAAGAAACAATTTGTTCAATGTTTGAAATGAAGTTCGCGGACCCAATTAAGGTGAACGAGGAACTCGAGAGCATCTCGGAAACATTCAATCAGCCGACATGCCGAGGAGACTGCCAGAAGGAAAAGATCGTGAACGCGAATTCGCGCTGAATCGTGGCACTCACTTAATTTCCGATGGACGAAGAGCCGTGGACACACACGGTGTTTTCGGGACAGCGGGAAAATTACCGGGGCATCATCCACGCGCGAACGCCTCGCGAATGAGCCCCGCTAAACCAGCGGAGCGCTACGTAGCGCCGCGTAGACCGACATACACAACACTCCACCTCCACTTATTGATCGTGGTGGTGACTCGTTTCCGAGCTTGTGGCCGCGACAGTTTTCGTCGCACTTATGGAAATCACGCCTCCCTCACGTGCGATTTCCGAGGGAAAATCTTCTTAGTGTATAGGTACGATATTCATGATCCATTCTTATTTTAAGATCGTCTTGAGTATGTCTAAGATATTAATATAGCCCTCTGATTATAATTTTTATACATCTTAAGACAGTCTCAAATAATCTACTAAATACCGGCTACAGATTTGTTTTTTTATTGCTGTACTGGTTTGCATTATTTTCCTTCTCACTTTCACAACATTTTAAATATATATATATAGTAAGATTTATTTTTTTTATAATATCTATACTATTTATAATGTCAAATTATATTCAATTTGAATTATTTTTAATCACAATTCCTATCGATCGCCATTGTTCTTATTTATTATTTATTATTATGTATACTTATTATATTAATTTAACTAAAACAATGGAGGTAAATAATTCAAGAAATGTTAATTATTAATTTCAATTAATTTGACGTAAATTTAATTTATTATTTACTGCAATTGTATGTTAATAGTATGAGCACTTTATTTTAAAATTAAGTATTTTAAAATTAATATAAAAAGATTGATTAGATATGATTGTTGTTTTCCATACGTTTTTATTAAAATAATAATACAGTTCGACACATTTAGAAGTTAAAAATAACAAAATATTATTGTTTAACTCAAGAAACGAATTTGAATTTGATCCTAAACTAGCTAATATACTTTTGAAATTTAAAGTGAATAAATACACTCACTTACAGGTATAATATTTAGTGAAAGCGAAAAAGAAAAATCTAATAGTTTATAAGACAGGAATAAAAAACCTATTAACTAGTTTAAGTACAAAAATTCTACACTAATTACAAAAAAAAAAGTCTTTTATCTTTGTTTTGCGCAAATCAATTTCTTTTCATTGATTTTATAACAGCGCGAGAAATGCAGTTTCAATATTGTTATGTAATTATTAAGTCTATATATGGTAAATATTAAATCTATATATAAGTCAGAAGTACAGAATATCCTGGCGCTTTTCCAAATTTATACACGTTTTCCAGTCCATCAAACTGTGCTCAAATTAATCTTGAATAAAAACAAAGATAAGAGACATTTATTTTTTTTGTAATTAGTGTACAATTTTTGTACTTAAATTAATAAGTTAATAAGTAATTAATAAGTTTTTTATTCCTGCCTTATAAATTATTAGATTTTTCTTTTTCGCTTTTACCAAATATTATATATGTAAGTGAGTGTATTTATTCACTTTAAATTTCAAAATACTAGCTAGTTAGTTTAGCTGTGTACCATTAAAGAATCAAATTCAAATTCGTTCCTTGAGTTAAACTATAATATTTTGTTATTTTGTTATTTTTAACTTCTAAATATGTCGAACTGTATTATTATTTTAATAAAAACGTATGGTTGAAAACAACAATCATATCTAATTAACGCTTTTAAATTAGAATAATAATATTATAAATAATATTATAAATAAATATTATAGGTAATCAATTTAATACGTGTAATAATGATGCCAATAAGTACTTTTAAACTATATTGCCAAGAATTTTTGAATTTTATTATTTACTTAACTGTTTATTTAACAAGTTTTTAATTCTTTTGTTATATTTATATTTATATTTTATTTATTGTCACATTCGTTTTACGTATACATATACTAGTGAGTTTTTTCTTAAATTACTTATGTAAAAAATGTAATATAAAAAGATTTATTAGTATTATAATGATGTAGTGCTGGCGATTTTTTAATTTAATCAATTTAAAGAAACTTCTGTTGTACAAAATTGATATGCAAAATTTATTAATTTATTCCTGATATTATTCCAGGCATATGGAATGGCAGAAATTTTTTAAACTTTCGCGGAGGAACTAATCGAAAGATCGAATATTGCAAAAGTCGAATTTCGATATACGTCCTCGTATCATTCGATGTGGTTCGATATCCGGCACTTGCCAAAGTTATGGAGCGGTGTATGCTTCGCGAAAGAGACTATTATGACTTTCGAAAACTATCCAAAGATAATTTATTGTTATTCTATATATTACTGATTGCACTGATCTTTATTACTTTGTTCCTGTGCGGCTTTTTGTTCAATTCTACTCATTATGACTATAATGAACGCGCCTCGAACTCGAATATACCTAAATACATCGGTAACTTGAGGTAAGTTAACCAAATTAAGACTTGTGCAAGGGAAAAAAGAGAAAGATTAGATTTTATCTTTAAGAATTTAAGAATTAATTTAATTTTATTAGGGGAATAAGAAATATGATACAATCAGTAACAAGAAAATAATAAGTAGAAGAAGAAATATGAGATAAATATCTTCGACTTAGTAAAGGTCGAAGATATTTATGTTATCTTCATCTTATTCTTGATGGAAATTTTTTTCAGAATCTTTCGTATAATTTCTCAACATTTTTATGTAAATTTCAAAAATCATTTTTGAACAATTTTCAAACTTTTTAGAAAATTTCAGAGATATATTTTATATGAATTGGAACTTTCTCCAAAAATATTGGGAAAAATTTACATTTTCTCTAGAATTCTTTATATTAGGTGTAGTAAAAAGAAATCATTATTTTTCCATTCAATTTTATGCAAAAATAATGGATTTCTTTTTGCTACATATGTTTGTTAATATATATGAATTCTGAAATATTCTAAGATTTCTCATTTTATAATTTCTGAATACATGAATCATAAATGAAAATTAAGATATTTTATAAAATAAGAAAATAGAATATTTCAGAATTCATGTATACAAAAAATTCTAAGAAAAAATAGATTTTCTCGGATATTTGTGAAATGTTTGAATTGTATAAAAATTCTGAGAAAAATTTTTATCAGGGCTGAAGAGGACTTCCAAAATATAAAAAATAAATAAACACATAATTAATAATTATATTAAATAAATAATAAATTTAATTTAGTTTCTCAACATATTAATATCAATGTTTCTAATGCTGCAAAATATTACTGATAATCTACAAAGTTATATAATTTTGGTTTAATTAATATATTAAGGAAATTGAAACCTATACTCAAGTTTGAATCAAATAGTCTTGTTTACATAATTGTTAATACATTTATATATCTTGAATATGTTGATACTTCAATTCAAAATATTTATTGTGTATTGTTTTCAGAATAAAGACAGATTTGTTATATAAACCGTTGATAAAAAGATTAATATTTATGGTGATCGATGGGCTAAGATGGGACTTTATTGCGGGTCCTATAGGAAAAACCGCCATGCCGTTGACGAGTGATATACTGACAAACGATCATGGATGCTTGATACAAGCTAAATTGCAAGCACCAACAGTGACGATGCCTAGAATAAAAGTGAAGCTGCAATTTTGTTAATAATTTATTTGAAAATATTCTACGCTGCGAAGTTAGTTTGTAAGAATTTTTATTTATTAGGCCATGATGACTGGTACAGTGCCAAACTTTGTAGATGTAATATTGAACTTTGGGAGTAAACCTCTGCACAGGGACAATTTGTTGTCTCAAGCGAAGGCACATGGATATAAATTAATATTTTATGGAGACGAAACTTGGCTCTCTCTATTTCCCAATATATTTGATCGTCACGATGGTACTACTTCATTTTTTGTTACAGATTTTACAGAGGTAACTAATATATTAGAGTGATACGTAGTCCTCATAAATTGAAAAAATATAAATTACTTTTATGTTTAGAATAATTAGATGAATTGTATATTTAAAAAATGATATAATTTAAACAAAGTGTCTGTCATATATTTTTAGCTTTTTTTCCACCTAGAAAAAAAAAAGAACGTGATCAAAATATATCACTCTTGAAACTATTCCATTTTTACCTAAAACATTATTTTGTATCATTAAAAATAAAATTAAATATTTAAGATTTTTAATAAATGAGACAAATAATAAGTTATGTGATAAGCTGTTGTCTTATTCAAGATTATTCTTTGGAGACTAACTATTCGTTCAATTTTAAACAGGTAGATAATAATGTGACTCGACATATACAAGACGAGTTGAGTAATGATGATTGGGATGTGATGATTCTTCATTACCTCGGACTAGATCACATTGGTCACGTCGAAGGTCCGTTTGGTCCGTCAGTTAAACCTAAATTACAAGAAATGGATAAAATTGTCGTTCAAATAGCTCAAAAAGTTCAGGATTGGGTTAGTATTTGAAAAATTGTAATCTTAATCCTTGCTTTGTAATCTTTTTCTTTTTATCTGAATTAATAGTATGTAAAAATAGTTTTTTACATATTATTATTTAGAAGAAATTTAATATTGCATTATTTTACTTATAACATAATACAATTCTATCACTTACTTATTTTTAGAACAGTGATGGAGAACCCACACTTTTCATCGTTTGCGGCGATCATGGGATAAAAGACTCTGGCGGCCACGGCGGCTCAACGCCGGAAGAAACAACAGTGCCGATTATTACAGTAGGAGGAACTATCTGTGTATATGAAGACACTGAATTAAGAATTCCGATTGAGGTTCAGCAACTCGATATTGCGGTGACATTATCGGCCGCCCTCGGACTACCCATTCCTTCTACAAGTCTTGGCTCTGTATTTCTGGACTATATCTACAATCTCCAAGACGATAAGCGGCTCTTCCTCCTCAATTACAACTCGAGACAATTGTTTGATCATTTCCAGAAATTCACCAATGAAACTGAGTGTAAGCATTTAACTCTTAAGAATTATTCGTAAAACATTAAGTATATTTAGATATTTAGATAGCGAGAAGATAATAAATTCAGGATTATAGAAATTTAGAAGCAAGGAAAAAGAAATAAATTTAATGATACGAAAAATCAAATTTAAGTTTTTAAGAAGAAGTTCAAAAACTTATAATTATATAAATAATAAATATATCTAGAAGCGTGTGAGAGAATCTTCAAAAAGTCTCCGAAATTATTTTATTTATTTTATGCAGGTATATTAAAAAATAAAATCGACCAACAATAAAGAACATAGCTAAATAATAAGAATGCAAAACAAAACAGTTTATTTTCAAAGAATTTTTTTTCTTGTATCTTTAAGAGACATATCAACAAAAGTATTTTACAAAGGATCTAAGTTGGATAAGATCTACATCTTTACTTCTTTCTTTGCACACACATTTTATTGTAATAACTGATATCATCTCGTGGATTGAGCTATCTATCGAGCGCGTCTCCGGGTGGCGGATAGGAGGATGACCAGACGACGTGGAGTTATCTGGTTAGCGGCAGTCATAGCCGATGATAAAAATTGTCGCCGCGGACCAGCTTTCCAAGCCAAGTTGTGAGCTATCTCGTGATGAGGGCTGCGTGGTACTAGGGGAGCAATACCGTTAACGATGCCTCCGGGGAACCGGGCGCCACCCCAGCAGTACACAGCTTTACTCATGCATGCAGGGCTCTGCGTGGGCGGACCGTATATATTCCCTAGCTGCTCGTGGGATTCAAATTGGAGAAACCTAATTTTAATCAAGAAATTAATATGAAAACGAAGATAGAGGACCCGCAGAATTCACGCACATCAATCACTCAATTTTCTGCCTATAATAATACTGTATTTACCACAAATCAACCGAATGCTGTGGTATCGAGAAGCAACACTTCCCATTCATGAGAAAAACGAAGAAAACAAAATTACTATCTACGTAACTTTGCCTTTAATCTTTCAGCTTCCTCGACGATGCCACAGGCAACGACGAGCACATTCACCAACGTTAACCATTCGCAAAGTTTCACCAGCTTTGTGTCGAATAACGAGATCACAAAAAAACAAAAAAATATGATAAAAGAATCGAAATAATTAATCATAATCTAACAAGAGCGATAGTATCGACGAACAATGTACCCTCAATGATGCCACAGGCAACGACAAGCACATCCACCAGCGTCAAACGTCTGCAAAGTTCCTTCGATAGCTCTGTGTTGAATAGCGAGATTACTAAAAAGCAAAAAACATTTGACAAGAGGATCGAAGTGATTAATCATCACTTAATCAGAGCAATAATGTCGACGAACAATATGCCTTTGGGTCTAGAACACTTAACACTGTTCCGAGGTGCTATGTCGAAGGAAATCGACAAAATTGTCGATGGATTTATTCCCAAATTTCATGATTCATATATCAAATTTGGCGCTATAATAATCAAATGTGTCGATCAGTCATCGCTTTACTGGCTTTTGACGCAGATCGACAATATTTTGCCGTGGCCGGAGGCCAAACTCAAGATGATCATTTACAATGAGTTGCAGAAGTATTTTCGGGCTTGCGTATGGATTCCAGGTCCACTCGAGTCCTCCGAGACCGTGCTGAAGCGATTGAATCGACAAAATCCGGATCTTAATACGGCAAATTGGCAAATATTCGCCGAGAATTTGGGAGTTTTTGAAGATGGAAGAAGTATGTTTCTCGGAGTGCCTGAATCGGATTTCAAGAAACTTGAGGCATCTAATTTTATGGCTTACCTAGGTCTTGGACAGATCAACTTTGCTTTTAACAACATTAGGAGAACTCAGTCGCGACTAGTTCGTAATGTCCAGTTATTTTTTTTTAGCTCGAGATAGGTTTTATTCTTTGCTGTACATAAAAGACTACAATCCAAAAAATATTTATTCTTTATATTATATATTCTTGCGTGGTATAATAAAAAAAAAACAAGTATTTCTTTTGTAAATCAATTTTTTCAATTTTTTTGTATAAAGACAAATAAATGTCAGGACATATTTTATTATGTCCTTATATATTAAAAATAATTTAACATATACACGTAATTTCTATCATTTATTTTCGTTTTGTATTTTGTTAATTTTTGTTCTGTATTTCGTTTATTTTCGTTTTGTGTATTTTATTTCTTCAGAAACTCGAGTCTAACAATAAAAAAAAACTCAATCTTTTTTATTTAAAAAAAAAAAGATTTAGGAATATTGGGATTTTTTTGGGCTTCGTTTCTCGCGAGATTCTTGCATGAAGTCTTAAAAAGAAATGTTGACTAAAAATCTGCAAGCTGACATCAAATAGTTAATAACTTTCTTTAAAAAATTAAAAAGATGCTCTGTTAAATGACTACATTTTCTGTTATTTTCTTTTATTATTATACAATGACAAATTTTATGACAAAAAAATGACAAAAAATTGCATCTTACTGAAACTTTTAAAGTGGTAATGAATTAAAATAAACTACTTATACGTTACTTCAATACTATTACCTTTATTTATACGTCAAGATGCGTTTTATTTTTTTCTAGTATAGCATCTTCTATCGTCTCTTGATATATCTTCACAATATTCCAAAATTTCGAATTAGCGATCAAAAGGCAGATTCAATATTTTTTAGATATATACCAGAAATATTTGAACATCACGGATCTGCATCTTGATTGGTTCAACTCAAATGAGACACAGCGTGATCGATACGATATTGAGAATATTGCCTTGTCTTATCACGCGATTCTTGATGCAATGAAGGAAGAGCTTGTAACTAGCCATTTAGTCATATATGACTTTAGTCTGATAGTTGTTGTCTTGTTCATCATGTGGCAAGTAAGCAAAATAGATAATTTAGAAAGATCCAATTAGTATTTAAGAAATTATATTTATATTAAAGAGAATTCAAATCAATGTGAATTGGTATAAAAAAAGCCCTTATAATATCTTATAATATTAAATAATTTTTTATGTATAAAATTTATGAAAATTTATAAAAAAATTAAAATTTTAAATTTTATAAGTTTTTTCAAATCTGAAGATTATATAATAAAATGAGAAAATCTTAGAATATTAATAGAAAATTCATACATATAAGGAATTTTAAGATCTAGATTTTTCAACACTTAAAAGTATTGTAATTCATATAAAAATTAAAAAATTTTTTTAAAAGTATATAGAAGTTTTGAAAAGTTCTGATTATGAAGAATAAGAAAGATTATTTCTTTGAAAAGGAATCAAAGAGATAATCTTATTAAATATAAATTTTGAAATATGTATAACACTAATTAATATCCTTTACTTTAATTTAAGGAATTTGAAGATAATTTTACTCTACATCTTTTTTCAGATGGTTTTTATTGCGTTTCATGTGGAAACTACAATTTGGACTACGCGTAAAAACACAGTATTTTTTTTTTTGATGGGATTTTCTCTGTGCTTAGGATTGTATCTTTATACTTTTGGAAACATAACTTCTCTCTGTCCGAGTATCAAAGCTCTATTGTTTCTACTAATCATCGGCGTTTCATATATTAACTATAATCTGAATTTAAATAACAAGAGAAATGTGAGAATCAATATTTATTTAATTTCCAGTGTTAGATAATAAAAAATATTAATTTAAACATTGAAAGTATTTGTTGAGCAATAAATAATTAGATATAGATTTATTTAATTTATATAAATTGAACAAAAATATACTCTAGTAATAAATATTTTACTACAAATATAGCCTAAATTATTTTTATTATAATATAATAATTGTTATTATAATTGTTTCCTATAGATAAAATTCCTGTTATATTTTAGTAATTTTTGAACTCACATTTTTTTTTTCAAAGTATATCTCCATTGTGATTTTTTAAAATTTCAATTTTTAAATTTAGATTACGCTGGAAATATCGATATACAGAATGTTGGAAATTATCACGGTGATGCATATAATAAGCTTCTGCGGTAGCAGTTACATCGAGGAAGAACATCAGACATGGTACTTTTTCTGGTCTACTTTAATCGCATACTTTGCCTATAAATATTTTACGAAACTACTTGAATTGATACATTATCGAAAGTGAGTAGAATTTTTTCTCTTTTGATATAATGATAGATCAAATCTGACATTGAAAATATTATTTGTTCACGAAAAAATCAGCATATAATTTCTATAAATTTTTCAGAGATTGCATTATGTATATTTACTTACATTTCACGTGTGAATCAAACAGAAATTGATACGTTAATTACTTTTTTAAATATTAAATTTCGAGAGATCACATTGTGTTTCTATTATCTATTAATTTTAGATAAATACAAAAAATATAATCATTCGCTTATCAATTTATTATTACATAAATTTAAAAAATAAGATAATAAAATTCAAGTCAGATTTGAATTATGTCTGTAGCGACACAGCTGAATCTCTTCATCATCTAATAGTACAGTATATAACAGTAATATAGTAGGATCAACCGAATATTACGTAGAACACTGTGTTATGTTGTTATTGCTATTTTTGGGACACATATTTCTGCGAAAGCTAAACAGCACAGGCAACAAGTGGGCCCACCTGCCTGACATAGCTCAGTGGTTGAAGGAGGACGATAGTAAAATCGGCATGACACTCCTACTTTTAACTGGTAAAATATTGATGAAAGTTTAACTTTTTTTCAACATATTGAAGTACAGATAGACTTTTTTAATTATAAGTGACTGGAAAATGAGTTGTTCCCTTGATATGGACAGACATCTTTTACAAAATTTGGCTCAATACTTTGTGATATTTATTTTCAGCATTTGCTCTTCTGATCCGGATTGCTTATAAAATTGAAGAAAAAGAATATAAGCAGCAATCGTTGTTTCAGAATATAGCTATCGCCGTATGTATATATCTTCGCCATATGTCCAACGGTGCCGTCGTGAAAATTCCATTGTATTCCTCAAGGTAAATTGTATTATATTTATACTGCACGTAAATATCAATTTATCAATCGTTCATTAAAGTGACTGTACGAGTGGATCACACATTTAAGAAGTAAATTTTTACGTTTGTTGCAGTGGAATATATGAAGTACAAATATTTTGGGGAATAATAGTGATATCTCTGATAAACTACGGATACCGATTGATAAAAAAAATTAAGCATGATACGTATAATTTTATGAGTATAATGGTGTTCTTTATCATAAATATGTGGGTGAGGATCTCGGCGATGTTGCATCAACCGTACAATGTGATCCTGTTACCGATGCAGATCATTGTAAGCTCAATAATTAACACTGTATTGAGAGAAAACGATTCGCTCGATCGTGGAGTTTTCTTACATTATTGGTTGGGCAATGTATTTTATTTCTATCAGGTAAATATTTGAAGTCCTTGATTTTTATTAATGTACATGAATAGAATAGAGGAATCTCGAGGAAAATATCTTTGATCAAATCTTTTCTTTCTTTTGAATAATTCTTAGTGAAACTTATGTATATATGAAAGCATTGTTTTTTTACAATATTATATTATTTAAATTGATCAGAATTATTTTTCTATTAGTTAAATTTCTATAAAAAATTTCGTTGGAAATTCAAACATTCTGAAGTTATATAATATACTTCATACTTAAATATGTTTATAGTATAAAAAAATAAAGATTTATCAAATTTTAAATTCTTATAAAGTTCTCTTGGCAAGAAACAATACAAAATCTTTTTTATTATGATTAGTTCAATAATTTATTGAGATTGTCAAAGACTAAACTGATTTCGATACTTATCTCGTATTGTGCATTGATATTTTAGGGAAACTCCAATAGCCTTGGGAGTGTGAACATCGCGGCAGGATATGTCGGTCTACAATCTTACATGCCTTTTGTTACCGCTGTGTATTTAATCATTAATACTTATTCCGCGCCTGTCCTAGCTTACTTCCTACTCATTTACCATTGGGAAATGAGTGAGATATATCTGCAAGTATTCCGTGAATTCTACAATTATTGTATTGCGATTGATTAAATTGATACACTCCTTAACGAGAAAATCGATTATATATTTTTACAGCTCCACAATCCTTAAGAAGATTATACATACAAACAAGTGTTACATCGCGTGGAGGCTCCTGACGACAACTGTCTACATGTACTTTATCATCTTCCAGCTTAATCATTTGTTTGTGTTGTCGGTATATTTACCGAAATTGTTATATGAGGTGACATATACTATGACGATGTGTTGCAGCGCATTGTTAACGGTGATTGTAATTGCAGTGCAACATGCATTGATTCGTTTTGACGATGTGCACAGATGTCATATTTGCGGGAATCTAAAAAATGGACATGCGTTTGTACAATACTCAGATAACCAGGCCTGATTTAGCATATTAAACAAACTAATGTACTGCACGAGTTTTTATGAAGTTGCGGCAATTGCTACATCTTACGTGCAAACTGAGTTAGCAACATAAGGGACAAATAGACATCATCAGTTTATAAAATTTCAAGAACAAACGTTGAGAATTAATAATGCGTCGTGTTGATGGCAAAATGACGGCACGCGATGAGCTAGCATTTCGTATATAGTATCATGCTGACAACATAATGGCAAATTGATGGCACATATATTTTGCATACCATTATGATGCTATCAATTTGTTATTATCAAATTTAGAATTCACATAAGGGCAATATTTCACACATAATGAGAAAGCATCTTGTCCCTAGTTTGTCAATATCTATTGCAATGACTGACAGTAACATGCCGGCACTTTGAACTCATTTGACTATCAGGGTAGAAACCAGTGCAAGAAATATATGTGCGCGTTTGTACAAATAAACAAAATTTATATAAATTTATATAAATATTGATGTTTCAGAAAATTAGATTTAAATCGATTTTTATAAATTTAATTAGAGTCTAAATAATGTAATTAAGTTAGTAATTAATAGCGTTCATACACTCCGATGAAAAAGACTGATAGAGGTCATTCCAGTAGTAAGAAAAATTGATCAAAAAAAATCATAAACTTTGTACAGCATTAATTGTATTAAGTACAACTAATCGATATGAGTATTCATAAAATGAATTTATCATAGCCGTATTGCTTAATGAAGATTTTATTCTCGTCTTTAAAAAAACATCTTTTTTATTGCATAAAACTAAACCTAGAATGCAGTATTAACAGCATTGAAACGATATATCATAGTATAACGGAAGTTTATTAGTAAAATAAATTTGCTAATGTGGAATATCATTTAACAAAGATTATAATCTTTGACTTGTGTTCGTATAACAAGAATCGGACTAATTTGCTTCAATCATCACATAATATAATAAAAGGCAAGAAAAAAATGGATTTAAACAAGATTTAAACAAGAAGTGCTTATCTGAAAATTTGTAACTTGTTACATTAAGAAAACATTCATAAACATCATATTTTCCGAAAATATAAAAAAAAATGAATTTCTTTTACTATAAATGTGTGTACATTTATTAGATCTAGCAATAACTTTAATAATTTCCCTTTATAATCTCCACTCATACTTTGCACAACGAATGAAAATTGCGTCGTCAATTTAGAACAAAGAAAAGGAATGAAAAGTATATGCACGTGCATGTTGTTTGTATATAAAGTATCATTAATAAAATCAAATAATACAAAAGCAGTGCAAAGGAAGAAATTAAGTTTGCGGGGACTCGATTAATTGTGAAAACTTGGCCGTTCTGAAAATCGCGATTATGATTATATTCCATTTTATCATTGGAAATCGAGAATTCTATGCAATCCAGATGTGATTGAGCACTGTCTCACACAACCAGAGCATTGTCTCGTATCAGCGAGACTGTCACTACAACTCGAATTTAGTTTGACGTCGCAACTTAATAATCTCGCAGAGTTACATTTAATTCGCTAAAGTCCTCACTAATCTGCGATCATGACAAATAAATAACTACCGTTGCGTCCAAACGCTAAAAACGCCCAATTTCTCAACTGTGCGAAAATTCTACGAGCTCGGGCGAAATCGAATGTCAACGAGGATACCAAAATTATCAATAGGAACATATTTATGTGTAAGTACTTTACATAATACTAATGATAAGATCGTCAAATGCAAGATGTCTAAACTTTCCAGGCATGAATTATTATGGATATTAGAAGAACGCGAAACAATCTTTCTATAATTTTTAAACTATTAAAATAGTCATCTCTTTTTTTTTTAAATAAATGAAATCTAAAGCGATATCTATGTGGGACATCTTGAATAATGACAAAATCAAGAGCGAGAGAAATGTGCCCCAATGATACTTTCTCGTAAGTAATTTATCATCGAAAAGAAACCACTTTAATCGGAGCGGTTTGATAAAACGAGATAGAAAACTCGTTCATGATGCTCATTTAAGCTCGCAATCGATGATCGACGTCGCAAAATATAAATACATCGCTATAGAAAAATACCGGTGTTTTGTTCAAGTCTAATCGAATTTGGCAATATTTGACACAGCGTTGTAAGTACATGAAGCTCTTAAAGATCCTCGAGTCTTTTGGATTTCTCGAGTTTGCAGCAACTAAATCACAATACCAGTACTTTCGATAAAATACATGCTAATAATATATACACTTAACGATATACCCGTATATCTTTTAAAACGTATTTGATATTTCGAAGACGTCAAATTGATGCTGCAAATTGGATTAAAATGGCGAATTCATTCCTAGCTTTGTGCCAAATTCCAAACGTGCCCTTTTCTGATATCTCACGTTCACTCTGAAAAAAAAGGAATATGAATATTAATTAATTTCGAAGAAATTGCAGTGAATGCGCCAAGACGGACTAAAGGCATGCGAAAGGAAACTGGAACTTACTTGATCTCTTGCCACTTGATCAACTCGTTAATTATGAACGTCAGCGGAACAGAGAATAGAAAGAATAATGGCACGTGTATCGGGAAATTTTCGATCTTCTTGCTCTCTTCTCGCCAAAACTTGCGGAACACTATACCAGAGAACATCGCTTGCACACACAATCTACAACAATGATAGATGTATTTTAGAATTTAATCTATAATTTAAAGATTTTTTAAAAGGACCAGTTTTTTTAAGCAAACTTAATTAGAATTTTTACTTACACAATAAATACACCAAGAAACCAGGTGCAATTACTTATGGGATTTTTTTTCCATATCGAGTATTCTCTGTGCACAAAGCTAACAGATATCGTAACTGAAAGAAAAGATAGATATTAATGAATTTTTAAATATTGTTCACATATGTCAATGAATGTATGATGTGTTAATAAATGTATGATATGGCAACAAGTGTATGTAAGCGTATTGACGTAAAATATTTCCTACATCCCCAGTTAAATCTTGATTTTAAAAAACTAATAATGCTTTTTAACTTTTTGAAGAATTGTAAAATTTTGGAAAAAGACAAAATAAAATTGAAAAACAGAAGAAAGACTGTTTCGATTAATAGAAATTAAAAAATTAAAATTGAGTAATTTTACAAAATAAAAGATTGACAAACTAGATTAAACTTTTTGGCAATATTCCAGTATATTAATAAGGAGATAAAAACATCGTGCATAATTACCGAAATGCAGGACTATAAGCGTGAGAGCGAAATGTTGTACGACCAAAACGACAATTGGCTTGCTACCCCAGCCGCCCCAAATCTGGTCCCGCGGGTCCGGATATATATACAGGCACTTGGAGTTCTGTGGTACGTAGACGGGGCAAAGCGTTAGGAACGAGATGCACTGCGAGAGAATCACTGTGATCACCGTTGGCAAGAACTTGCTGCCGTAGCACCATAACACGAATAGCGTGACCTATAATATATTTCTCAGTGTCATCTCTGTTCTCGAAATTTGAATTAATATTAACAAATAAACATTAATTTACAAAGTTTTATGCAAGAGCAATTGAAGACTGTTTCTTAGAATAATAATTTTCGACGCTGAATCTGTCGTCGAAATATTTTCATCAGATAAAAAAAGATAAATTGGATTTTTACACTTTTTTCGAGATATAGTGAAGTTATATTGAAATTAGAAAAAAATCAGAAGAATTGAGCGTTTAATTTTTGTCAATTATATAATTTTGAATCAATATCTTTAATATTTTTTAATTATTATTATCTAATCCTGGTTGAAAACATTCGCCTTATTCATCACTTGTCGCATCTAAATTGAAAAAAAGTTTTTAAAAAAAAATATTTTAAAAATTGATGTACTATGGATGGAATTCATATTGCTCAAGATTCGATGTAGTCTTAAGAGAGTGCTTGAGATGTTATGAACCAATCAGAGAGTCGTATTAACATCTTAAGACATTACTTGTGAGATGGACTTGAGATTAAGAACGAATTATGGATACCTATATTTTTTTTATGGCAAATTTGAATTCAAAGTGCTAAAATATGTTTTAAATAAAGTTGTTTTTTTTCCTTGAAATTATTCAAAATTTGTAAACTATATGTCAGTGTAAACTATAAATCAGTGTTTCCACAAAACTTTTTAAGTGTGATCAGATTAGAAACAGAGATTGAGATTGGATTTAGAATTTAACCAATCAAAAGAAAGAAAATCAATCTTAAGTTTAATGAATTTTGCTTTGATTGATTAAATTCTAATTCAATCTCAAATTTAATCTCTGATTACGGATTTACTCCAACTTTTTTCTCAAATTCGCACTTTATACATTTAAATTATATATCAAAATTAAAAACTAATATAAAATTATAAAGTAAATAAATAATAAAAATAGAGTGAAAAACGCGTTTTCCTCCTTTATAATTTGGATTTGTTTTATATGGTTTGAATTATATAAAACACACGAGTTTCAAAAAGATCATCAATATCATTATCTTTGTTCTTTTCACCTCTCCATTGACCACGCATTGATTTTTTCCAGTCGCGCGTTGCATTATCGTCGAGTCTATCGGCGTGGTGATCATGGATGTCGACAGTACAGGAATTATTAAGCAACAGAGCCAAAGTATTTGATCGATGGAGAACAGCGGCGGTAACAGTAGAAACGCCGACAGCATTTGTACAAATGAGAGCGTAATTACACAGCACAGCCAAAATTGTATACAATTCCATAGATTCTTCATGTAATGACGAGCCTGTGTGCATACAAGAAAAAATTTATTATTGTTTGGCATGGCTTCATCTTCTAGTTTAATTTTTTGGAATCGTACCTCCATAATGAGATGAAAAATTGCTACAGGATCCTCACGTTTCACACTCAGTGAACACGTAACAGAGTTTAGCGCTCTACTCAGATCAACGGGAGAAATTCCTTGGCTCTCCTTAGGAGATACCAATACTGGTACCTTCTGACATACCTGGGGGTACAAGGGCTCCACTGCCACTCTATAATCGATTTACAAATCTTTAGAAAACTTCGATTAAAAACATCATTTTCGCATTGAATCGAAAATTAGAATCTCTCTGCATAAATATTTCTTTAGAAAATTAATTCTGGGTATCGATTATGTATCTTTTTCTCTGGGGTGAAAATGTGAAAAGTGAAAATTTTTGTATGTATGTATATGTACATGCATATAAAATTTTTCACTTTTCACATTTTCGCTCTAGAGCAAAAGTTACATGATCAATATCCATCATGTAACTTTTCTTTAGAGCGGAAATATATGAAAAATAAAAATTTTTACGTTTGAATGTGCATATATAGTTAACATTTTCAATTAAAACCTGCTATGATCGAAAACATTAACACATTCATACAAAAAAATTCTGACTTTTCACATTTCCGCTTTAAGGAAAAAGTTATTAACCCCTGTTCGAAATTTTTTAGGAATTTTGCCTGAAAATCTGAATGAAAAATATCTGAATCCTTGTACAGAGTTGTCACAGAAAATGAACTTTAAAATTTCCTGACTTTTCCAGGTTTTCCAGATGAAAATAGAAAATTTTCCATAAGTAATAATAAAATATGTAAATTTTAATATTTAGATTCAAGGATTGTAGGAAAAGTTAGTCTATATTATTAAAAATAACACAAAAAAAGTTTAGTAGCATAGTACAATTTTGAGTGCAAATTCAAGCCAGCAAAAAATAAATTAGTTTTGAAAAAAAGAATGCAGTATGACGATCGAAAAAGAGGGATCAAATAAAAATACTGAATAAAATATAAATTTTAAAAATAAGTGTTTAGAAAGGCTATGAACCAAAAAACAATGTAAATGTGTAAATAAAGGAAATAAATATAATTAATCTAAAGCAAATAACAAATAACAGACATCATTTCGAGCGGTCATCCTCAATGTTACATATAAACATAATTAAATAGAACAGATCAACTAAATTGATATACTTAAATTAAACGAATCAACTAATAAAATAATACAAAAAAACAAATAGCCATCTGTAAAATCGCGTCTTGTCATCATGAATCTGATATTACGTCTGCAAAAATATAGCGTACGTTAGAGATGTCAAAATAATAAAAGTCCTTATTGGTGTCAAAGTGCACAAAGTATTCAAACAACATCATAAATTCAAAAATTCACGTTAAAATCTATAAAAATAGTAAAAACAAATATTACATTAACATAATATCTAAAACAATGAAAACGCCAGAGCAATAAATACAATGATATTGAATATCAAACGATGAATATAAATTTTAATAATTTTATTAAAATCATTTAAAGTGCACAAGTTTTGAACGTATTTGACTATAAACGATATTAAATATTTAAAAAATATATTATAACAATTATTTAGAATAGGAGCAGTTTTAAGAAATTGTGAGCAAATTTCGAAATTTCAGACTTTTTTTACATTTTCCCCTACTTTTTCTGATTTCCATGACCAATTTCAATTTCTCTGACTTTCCCCAATTTTCCAGATCTGTGGCAGCCCTGTTATAATCGATTGAGATCATAATTATTATAAATTACCCTGCGTCAGCCTGCATGAAGATAGGCATATTCTCAGCGTTGGCAGAGGAGCCAAGCACACACACCACTTCGCCATAATCCTGCATTATATGCAACATCTCGCGGGTTACTGTAGTATTGCAGTCGGTGAACAGGGACACGAGTAAAGGAACATTATCTATCAACTCGATGTGCGGACGTATCTTGTCTATGCCCCTTGGCAATTTAGCCTGTATACGCAGAATAAGTAAAGAAGGCTATTTCGATCAAAATAAAAAAGTTCGAAGATTACAAATTATATATCGAACAATATAATTTTGTTGATTAATTCCTGAAATATTCTATTAAACAACTTTTAGATTTATGATAACCATTTCTTCCGATGTTTCCGATATTTCCTCTTTATAAACAATACAACAGCCAAAATTTAATCCTCCTTATGTTGTGTTTTGTCATAAACGTTTATTAGATTTAATTCAAGAGAAGATTCATCTTACCCTGTTCGATAGATCAAAATTAACCGGCGCACTTTGTTCGGTGCTATCGGTGAGGCAGCTCAAGGATCTCCAAGCCTCCTGGCCTGATCCCAAATCGACGCTCTGCACCAGAACGCTGTCCTCGCTTCTCACCGTGTCCTGCTCTCTGCTCGACAGTTTGTTATCTCTGTAGCATCATAAAATCTTAAATAGCATCGAGTTTGTTTTAGAAATTGTTTTTTATTCTGTTTTAGAGATATCAACAGCAACCTGTGGCTCATTGTGCTCTTGACCTGCGATGTTCCTGTGTTATTCCATTCGGTTGTTTCATCGTCGAATTTCACTGTCGAGAAATCCGTGTTGATAGCGCTTGGCGCCGACATGCTCATCGCTCGGCTGTTGTTCAGATTGGTACTAAAATGAGAATTATTCTTTCTTAATGGATACTCTCTAATCGCTCGACACTTCGCTAGTCATAACGGTAAGTTAAAGCACATTAATGCTAAGAAGCCAAGAGAATACGTTAATTCATTCTTTCGAACACGACAAAGCTTTCATAACAAATAAATGAAAATTCTCTCGTCATGCTGCGCATGTTTTGCGATCGATTAACCAGAAAACGCACGAGATTTTAAATATTTATGTCTTTTCATAATATTTCGATTAATGTTTCATTTTTTTCAAATTCATTTCTCATTATCCAAACGTTTGTAATCTTCTATTAGATTTCCATTAGATCTCATGCATTCTATAGTTATTGTGCTGCCCTTTTAATATCTTTTTTCTTTCTTTGAAGCAAAGCAGAAATCTGATTTCATATTGTACAGCGTATATAGTGAGCTATTTCTGCATGTAATCGGTGTAACGTACCGAGGTAAGACACGATTAAGCAAGTGGCTGGCCTCGTCCATGCAGGAGTAATTAGGCTGATGAGATTGGGCCGTGGGTGAGGGAGTGGGTGAGGACATGGCTGCTGCCTGGCTCACCCACCAACCCACTGGACTCTCGGACCTAATATTGTCATGTGTGTGTTAATTACAGTACATATAATTGTGTAATCTTCACGCGAGTAATCATGTATTTGCATAATGAAAATTCTTAATGGGCGTCAATTTGCAATTGCAATAAATTGCTCCACATTAGTTAAGGAACATATCATTAAAAAAATAATTATAAAGCAGTAGAGACAAAATAAAAATAAAATAATTACTGTTATTGTGCGACTCTGTCCTGAATAAAAAAAGAGATATTAGTTATACATGTTAGATATTAAGACACTGCAGCCAAAATGATCGCGACATCTTCAAAATTAGTGATACTGCAGGATGTCTCGGAGAAATTTTGAAGTTTGAATTAAACTTAAGTTTGAGGATCAATCTTAAGTTTAATTCAAACTTCAATTTTCAGAATTTCTAAAGATCGTTTGATCTATTTATGCATACTTTCTTAAATAGTATCTTTATATATCTAAAGTATCTTTATATATATAAAGTTTTATTTTTAAATAGATTTTTATATGACATAAAAAATAAACATTTGAGTTAATATGTATTAACACAAACTATAGAAATCAAAGCCTGATATAATATGTTGTATTGTTAATCTGTATTCAAATCAAGTGTGTACGAACTGGATTTTGTAGTATTATTTCTCAAGATATCCTGCGTAGTAACGATGAACATGCAATATTAACAATTACAAAAGTAAGAAAAGACGTATAGACAAACATGTACGACGGGGGCATATGCGGATATCTCTCCAGCCATTGCTGTTTCCTGCAATACATGGATATATTTTACATTCGAGCCTCATGGCAGCTCGCTCTAACAAGAATAAGAGATTTATCTCCGTCATATGCATGCAATTTTCCCACATGCGTGTCTCTCTCTCCTCTGATCCTACAATTATCTCTTTCAATCGGAAACGCCTCTCTTTAAATATATTTTTTCTCTTATTTTTAAAAATTTTTTCTTTTTTCTCCTCTTTTGTAAAAAGAAATTGTTTAAAAATTAAGAGATGATAAGAGGACGTTTGCTCTAAATTTTTTAGAGTGGAATGACTCTAAAGAGTGAAAATGAGTCTTAAAAAAGAGCAGTTCAATTTCCAATCTTTAAGAGTGAGATTTCACTGTTCAAAGTGAGATTCACTTGTAAAAGTTTTAGAGAGTTGGATCAGAGACACTGACGGTAAGTCGCGGATATGCCCCATAAAAAATTTAAGAGACATTGAGAGAAAAACAGCGATGTCATCGCGTCTCGATGATAAACGATACCTGGCTCCCTCGCTGAGTAACGAGATGTGACAATTCCAACCGCTCTCCAAGCCCATTTTCTCTGAGAAAACACGCGAGCGCAGTTCATTCTCCTTGCTGAAGTGCACAAACCTTATGCATGCTCTATCTAATTGTTCAATCAATTGTACCTATAATCATAATATATATTAATTTATTGTGTTCATAGTACAAATTATTAACCATTGACCATAATAATATCGCACCATATCGGTTTGTGCCTGATATTGCATGGTAACCATTCCGATGAAAACCTGATTGCATTGCACCTCGAAGCAGCTTTCAATATCGTTCACGTCGTCATCTTTATTTTCGTTACACAGTAAGGAATCTGAAAAGAAAGCCATATTTTTGTTACAATTGAAATATTTGTGAATTAAAAACAAATTAAGAAATTTAAATAATATAAAATATATCTAGATTAAATGAGTGAAAGATATAAAAATTATAACATCAAGAAATCCAAATGAAAAATAAGAAAGCAAGAAGTTAATATATATATTTGATTCGTTCTACTATTGAGATATTTAAAAAATATTTAAAAAATCAAAGTTAATAAAACATCCATTAAATTAGTGACTACATTAACCTGTCGAATGAAACTGTCCCAGTATTCCTCGTATTCTGGGATCGAGAACGTTTCTGAAGTCCCACGGTAAAGGAGTCGGACTCCTGTGAGGTGTGTACAAGTGTTTGCTATCCGCCGGTAGCTCCAGATATATCTCGGACATGTTGTCGTTGATGGCTCGCGTCAATGGTCGATAAGCAAATGCGGTACAATACGAGGTTAAGCTCGTCCTCTGGTAGAAATCTTGCACCTTTTTTCTGCAAAGGAGAAATCATCAAGACTAATACATAATAAATTATCTTTTAGGCATCAAACGCAATTTAAAAATTCTTGTACAATAGAATAATCCAGAAAATAGATTGTGTCTTGAAACGAGGTGAAAATTACAAAAATGAGTTTATTTTTATAATTATTGTAATATTTGTAACATTTATGATTTAAATTAATTGATCAATATCTAGTGAATTTTTGTAATTTTCTCTTACTTCTTTAAAATACACAATCAGTTCCATTTAGATTCCATTAATGGAATCTAAACCGAACGATATACCTATCTGATGCAGAAAGAGGGCAGAGATCGTGGCCATCCCAGTATTCGATGCATGAGTCCAGAATTATATCAGCCGTTCCTTGCGTCAACAACTGTAGACCACCACCGCTACGCTCTTTCACGACTACGGCGACCATGTGAGGAAACGGGAATTTTAACTTTGTCGCGATGCTCAGTGAACGCGCGAACTTTATGTCCCGTCTGACCATCTCTGGTTGCTGTCAAACAAATCGTTTTAGTTTGCTTTTCTAATCGATTGTGTGTTCGCTTTTAATATAAACTATTCCTCTCCAAATAATATGTTTTTAAAATGAAGACTCTTCTAAGAGTTTGACAAAAACTGATTTACAGAGAATTATTCAAATTTCAATTCAACAATTTAAATGATTGCCAAAACGTGCGATCAATTTCCAGAATTTTAGCAAAAAGTGATCTTATTATGAATTAACTCTTCTAATTGCAAATATTTTTATTTTCTCTAAAAAACTATTTGGCGATGTAACAGAGATATTGAGAGTAATCTTGAATTTTTTTTTATAATTTTTTAAAAGCTTATTCCAAGTCTCTCAATATCATTGAGAGAGTCTTTTCAATATCTCTGTTACATCGCCAAATATAATAGTTCTTTAATTCAAATGTTAAAATCTTTAAATTGAAATTTGAGCAAAAGTGAAGAAGAAATTTGATAGTGAAATTTCGTCTGTTAAAAAAAAAATCAAATTGCAAATAAAGGATTAATTGATTAAAAAAAAGTATTTTCTTAAATTTTTACATGCAAAGAATTATCAATACTCACTACATGTCTAAATGTACATAGTTGCTGTTCCAATTGGAAAATTTTCTGTGCTTGATCTTGGAAACCGATCTGCTTCGCCAGTTCGCACAGACATCTGAATACATTTCAATAATAGATTTTGCAGAAAAATCGCAATTCCTAAGAAATTGTAAATCCTATGAGAAAGAAAAAAAAAAGATTAAGGACGTACCGTCTATTTGTTACTGGGACCAAGTTCTCATTATAGAGAGCCTCGCAAGTGACGTGACAACAGAATTGCGTGTAATGTTCCTGCGTGTCCATGTTGCACGTGTTGAGGAGGATCGCCAGACCGAGCGGTTTCAACGAGTTCAGATGTTGCCGCCACGAGTGGTCGTCGAACTGCAGTCGGAACGGCAGGGCATGATCATGGGTAAGATCCAGGACCTCGGCGGTGGAGTGCGACATATCTGCGAAGCATCGGACGTTACGTTGCGCACTCGGCTTTCGTTGTCTCCCATCCTTCCTTACCATGCTGTACGTAAGACGTTCTGTTGGAGTTCACCTTGGTCTCCTCAGATTCCTGGTTCTTGTCAGTCGTCTTGTCCACACTGCCGGTACTGTAAAATAAACGGGACTGTAATCGTGTCGATACGATTCCACCGAATGATTTCACAAATTTAAGTTACGTTAAATTCCTTCATCTCAGGGGGCAAATTCACAAATTCTTGGATTTTTAGATACTCGGATTCTTATATCCCCAACTGGGTCCACGACTATAAGATGACTACCTCGAGCTCGGCGACAAAATATTGGCGTTACGTAGGAAAAATACTTTCTCCGCCGTGGGATTAGGCCATGAGAGAATTCCCTTCTTATCTACACAGCACAGCGCCTACAAAAATATATTGATAATCATTATTACTTGATTACTCAGTTTATAATTAATTTGTGCTATGATACTCACGGTTACAGAGCCCAGAACATGCAGAATGCTCGCCGATCGCGACATCATGTGCTCGTTGCCGAAAAGAATACCGAAGAAATATTCTTTAAGTTCCAGCCAGTTGTACACTACGTCCGGATGATTGGGACCATTGATTTCGGCGTCTTCAAAAGGATCTACAAACTACATTTATAAAAATTATAAATCAGTGTAACATTTTGTAATTAATAATAATTTTTAATTCATAAAAATTATAAAAATTTCTATGAATAATGTATATTATGTTACATACATACCTAAATCCTTATCATTTTTTAAATTAAATTTTAAAAATTAAGAAAGAATTTTTGTTTCCATGAATAATATATGATTATAAATTCATCATAGTTATATAATTTTGAATATCGTGTGTCAATTCGCAGGTACTCTTAATAAATAATATTCATAATCTATTCTTAATCTCAAGACTTAATCTCAAGCAAGAATGTCTTAAGATATTCTCTAATTGGTTCACATTTTTAAATTATACTTGAGATAATCTTAACTATAAAAATTATGAATACCGGCTAATTTCACTTATTCTTAGTCATAAAAAAAGACATAAAAAAGGCAAATTTAAATTAAAAATTCATAGACAAATTTAAATTTTCTGCAATAAACTCTTCATAATCTTATTTATCATTTTTTTGTCTAGATGAGAACTTTCATCATGTGAGATACACATAGAATTCTTATAATGTTACATTTCGGATAAAAT
>NW_017259404.1:1097079-1100637 GCF_001594045.1 Atta colombica
GAATCTGAATGTAATGAGCGTAGATTGCGTTCTAATCATTGCTTCATTGGTTTCTTTTCAAGAAAAAGAAAGTAAGTTTTAATAGAAATTTATTAATATATTATTTTATAATTTTAAAATATACTGATTTATATAGATAGCATCATTCTTATATAGATAGCATCGACTGTCGATAAGTGCGGATCTACAATAAGTGGATACGATAGATAAATAAATACGATAGATATAAATACGATAGATATAAATACGATACGATAGATGAATATCTCCTGCAATTCTCTTTTTTATCAGTAGATAATAATGCGAATTAATTATAGTAGAGTTGAAAACGTTACCTTAAAAAAATAACATGTTATCATTACAGCAGTTATAAAAATAACTCATTACCGTCATCAAATATTCATTTTAAAAAGTAACATGTTACCGTTACCGTTACTTGAAAAAATAATGAATTGTTACTTCTTGAGAAATTGTTGAGTTTTAGTTTCCTCACAAATTGATAAAATTAAAGTTATTCGACGCGTCATTATACAAAAAAAAAACGATTGGGAAAAAACAATTGTCGGGAGCTAAACTCAACAATTAGAGAATTTAAACTAAATATTGCTTTTAAACATTATTGTCATTAAAAATTTCAAAATTCACTTCCAGTGAGTGAATATCCATATTATAGTTATATATAATGTGAATTACAGATTTTTAAAACTGATATTTAGCAAACGAGAATGGATTTAAATGGATTGATTTTTTTCTATCCGAATATTTTAAATAGCGAATTCTTTTTTTTGGATTTAATTGGATTCAATTAGGTTCAATTGGATTGAAAAATTGCATTTCCTATTCAAAATTTTGAATTGAACAGTATTCATAATGTTTGTTATGTGCACAGAAAAAGCTAATATTATTTTTGAAAGACATAGAGATGTGCTTCATGCAATTCCTATAAATGAATAAAAATGCATTCAGGATTGAAAAGCATTCATTTTAACATTTGTGTCAATATTTCTGAAAATCTGAATTTCAATTCATTTTAATCCATTCTCGTTTGCTGAGATGATAATTATGAGATGATAAACAAATTTTATTAAATCAATTGTTAATGATATATTGATAATGAATGAAATATTAACAATAAATAAATCATATTTGTTTTTAATTGTTAACTTGCGATTGTAAAATTTATTAAAATTCATCTAATGAAATTTATTTATCTTTACCTTGTGATACGTTAGTTAATGCAGTCCGACACAAAGAAGAACAATATCTTTATGATGGAAACTCAGGCTGCATACTTGTTAGAATGAAAATTTTAAAAGAATTTTTTTAGGAAAGCATTTAGTTATCTTGAAAATAATGTCCAAATGATATCTTAATAATTATTTATCAGAGGCATCTACTAGAAGAATTCTTTAAGATATCTTATTTCAGAGATTTCATTTCTTGAAAATTTTATCTTTATAATATCATGCTAAATGATATCAATTTATTCTCTCATAGAAGATATCATTATATTGTATGGCATTTGAGTAAATATGCATGCGCCTGTATATTTGATTCAGAAACTAGACATAATTATGAATCTTTTGAAAAATCCATTTGTTGTCATTTTTGAAGATATCATAAAAATAACATTTTCAAGAAGCAGGCTTATAATTTATAAAATTTTAAGACAGCACAAAATATTACAAGATAACGAAAAGATGTCTAAAAGAAGTCTGAAAAATGACGAAAGTATGATCGTTTTGTTTTTTCAGCAAGATGAAAGATGATTATATCCAAGTAAAACATTAAGTCGCGATAACGTCAAAATGACATTAAAATGAATCGGAAATGATTGAAAAACTTTTTCAATGACTTTTAATGATCATTTTGGAGTCATTTTGATATCATTTTGATATCATAATGATTTGTTGTTCTGCTTAGATAAATCGTCTTTTAGTTTTGTTGAACAACTTAAAACAGACATTTTTTCGTCATCTGGTTGTCTTCTCAGTAAAGCAAAAAGTTGACTAAAAGACATTTTTTCGTATTACTGAAAAGACAATGTGGAAAAAATATCTTTCTTTATTATATTTTTCATCACTCACCTGCGAGCAGTACGCTAGATGGATGTTCGGATTCTCGTGTTTTAAAAATTATACGGTAAGCACGTGCTAGTGATATTATATAGTCTTGTATGTTTCCTGCCTGATAGGCTCGCTCCTAACGACTGTATCCCTTTTTATATTATCATAATAATAACAACAACAATAATAATAATAATAATAATAATAAACTATACGAGATAGAATAAAAGGTGCAGCGTTATGAGAAATATAACTTGTGTTCTGACGAACACTCATACAATATTTTTTGAAAGCAAGTCCTCAAAGGGGATTATGATGAAAGATAATGATTCTTATACACATCACATCGCTGTAAGCATTGCAGGCATAATAGAACATATACAAAAAAAGCGAACATACGCAAAAAAAGTGGTACACTGAAAAATTAGGAAAAATTTACTAAATTTTAAATTATCATAACTTGGTAAATAATAAAGATAAAAATATGTTTAAAAATATAAAATGAAGCTTGAAATATCCCCTTTAAGACATTCCAATATACTTATCGAATGAGATTTATACTGAGTCATTATTATCAAAATGTCAGATGACAAAGTAAAAAAATGAAAAGTAAAAAAATGATAATTAAAGATCCGTGATTGTCACAATGCATGGCGTAAATCAGGTACGACAGCCTAATGGGACAAAATGCACATAAAAGAATGGAATTTTATCTTTAATATCTAAAATATTTTTTTTACGGAGTTCAATACGATCATTTTTCTGAGTTATTCCAAATTTAAGGTATCGTTGTCATTAGCTTAAATTATGATTGTAATTCATTCCAATATAAACTGCACAAAGTTTGACGGATTGAAATTGAACCTCATTTTGTGTATGTATGTGCGTGCGTGCGTGCGTGCGTGCGTGCGTGCGTGCGTGCGTGCGTGCGTGCGTGCGTGCATGCGTGCGTGCGTGCGTGCGTGCGGCGTGCGTGCGTGTGTGCGAGAGAGAAGGAGGGAGGGAGGGGCGGGTGCGCGCACACACGCATGTATATCACCGCAAGGAGGACCCCATTCCCCAACAAATGAGAATGGATTAAAATGGATTGAAATTTTTTTCTATCTGAATGTGTATTTTAAATACCGAATACTTTTTTTGGATTTAATTGGATTCAATTGAATTCAATTAGATTCAATTGGATGCAATTCGATTGAAAAACTGCATTTTCTATTCAAAATTTTGAATTGAACAGTATTCACAATTGTGTTTGTGTGCACAGAAAAAGCTAATATTATTTTTAGATTGAAAGACATAGAGATGCAATTCTTATAAATGAATAAAAATGCATTCAGAATTGAAAAGCATTCATTTTAACATTCGTGAATCAATATTTCTGAAAATCTGAATCCATTTCAATTCATTTCAATTCATTTCAATTCATTTTCGTTTACTGGATCGTCATTCCGTACACAGACTCCAAACCTTGCTCTCTCTCTCTCTCTCTCTCTCT
>NW_017259404.1:1100920-1102629 GCF_001594045.1 Atta colombica
AAAGAGAGAGAGAGAGAGAGAGAGAGAGAGAGAGAGAGAGAGAGAGAGAGAGACTAAAATGTATTGTAGTTGACTAACAGTCGATGCTTAATTGACTTTCAGAAATCAATTAATAGTCGACTGCTGTCAATTATAAAACGACTGTTGAAAATCGACTTTAAGTCAATTTTCAATAATCGATTATATGCCGACTGGAAAAAGTCGACTATAAACCGACAGTCATTCATGTTGTGTGGACAACTATAAAGCAAACTGTTTATAGGAAGATTTGTCACTATAAAATGCGTGATATCAATATAAATTTATCTTTCTAAAAAAAGTAAAAAAAATTGCTAAGAACGAGCTTCTCGAATAAAATCTATCCAACCCAATTAGTAGTAGTTTTAATTTTTCTTCAATGATATTCTTATTGAAAGTCTTTTTATTCCAATCCAAGTAATGACAACTTTAATTTTCTGTCAAAAATTACTCCTAAAAAACTAATATTTTTCAAATGAAAAATTAAAATCCAGATGCTAATCTTAACTGATCAAGTTAAATTCTATCAAATTAAAAAATAAAACTCAAGTGGTATTTATATTTGTTATTTACTTAATTCTAATGATATATATTATTCAAGATATTATAAAAGATTTCATATCAACAAAACTGACACTAAGTTAAATTCCAGAATTTTATGTATCATTCGTAAAAAAGATTTGATATCAATTGGTGCTAAGTTAAATCCTATACTAAATTAAATAAAGAATACAATCCATTTTAATTGCATTACTTTGTCCATTTAAGTGTTATCGCAAAAAATTAAAGTTAATATTATTTATTTAATTTGATACATGAATTACATGGTTATATGAGATTTAACTTGGCGCCAATTGTTGCTCAAGAACAGACTTCTATGTATATTACTACACTGCTAACATGTTTGAAAAAGTGGCCTCCAATTTTATGATATAATAATATTATACGCATGCGTATTGAGAACTGATCCGCGTAACCATGTGACGTATGTCTACATCAGCACATTATTTTGAGGTTAACCTATTTAACAGTATTAAAACTACCAAATACTTATTTTCATAATCCAGCTATTATAAATTATTCTAATTTATAAGAAATTGAATAAAATCGCATCTTTTATACGTTTATTAATTGTCTTATATCTTTACCTTTTTATTTGAATTCTTTCTCTTCTAAAAAAAACAAAATTTTTCGCTACGAGATCACATCATTTTCATAAGGTTGTATGTTTAGCATGAACAATTGATGCAAAACACATACTGCAATTCCTTTGAGTATATATTCGTGACACATGCGCAGAATTACCATACAATTTCGGAGTCCATTTCACATAAGCTTGTCCTAAGGAGTTAGCAGTCTAGTAGTATAGATATATAGAAGACTGTGTCTAGAATATGACTAACAGAATCTTGATAATGATTAAAGAGACCTCATTAATTAATGCTCTTAATCATATTTCGCATTCTATAATTTCTAATGAAATCTTATAAAAATTGAAAAAGTTAAGATACTTTTTTAGTAGTAATTGAATAAGAAATTTTAAAATATTTTTTGTATATATAAAAATTTTACAAAAATATTTTTTTAATATTAGAAAAAGAGCTGCAATTTATATAAAAATACTGAGAAAAATTTTCACTAGATTAAAATAAGATAACGATGATGTAAAATAATTTATAAGATTATTATAA
>NW_017259404.1:1102729-1105195 GCF_001594045.1 Atta colombica
ATTCCGGCGCGCTACTCCCACTACCGCTCGAGTGACCGAGTGACTCGGTGACCGAGCCGCCGGGCGCTCACGTAATGCCCTGGCTCAGGAGCATTTCTGTAGCTTAAACGTGCAGAAGTATCTTACGTTATTAAAGAATATTTTTCTTGCAAAATAATTTTTATTTCCTTAAAAAAATCAAATTTTCTAAAACATTTTGTCATAATAATTTTTGCCTACCGGCAAACAGAACTATTCAATAATTGTTATAAATTTACATCGAGAAGTTTCTAAAATAACTAATACATTTTGTCATAATAATTCTTGCTTACCAGAAACCATTCAATAATTCTGGAATCTGGAATCTGGAAATTCTGTGTTTTCTATACGAAGTCTTACAAAGCGATATAGAATCTTTGTTACTTAATGAGACTTTGTAAGACTTCGTATGGAAAACGGAATTTCCAGGTATTTTCTGACTTCAATCTTCGCAAGTCTGTTATAGAAACTTCTCGATGTAAATTTATAACAATTATTGAATAGTTTCTGATAGGCAAGAATTATTATGAAAATGTGTTAATTATTCTAGAAATTTCTCGACATAAATTTATAACAATTATTGAATAGTTTCTGGTAGGCAAGAATTATTACGAAATATTTTAGAAAATTTAGTACTTGATTTTTTTAAGAACATAAAAATTATTTTGCAAGAAAAATATTCTTTAATAACATAATCTTCGTACGTTTAAACTACAAAGACGCTCCTGAGCCAGAGCGTCACGTGGACGCCCGGCGGTTCGGCCCGAAATGTGCAAACCTTTGCGAACATAATAGTAATATATACACATGTATAGATACATACATATATCAATGTAAAATATTACAATACGTCAAAGACGTTTATTTTTCTTTTTTTCATCGGTGAAAGAATCCCATAAACATTAGCAAGTACTGGTACAACAGTACGATGTCAACGTAAATCTGTGTAGTTGCGAAGATCACTTCGTCGGGAGTCAATTCTATTCTGCGTCCACCCATAATTGTCTGTACGTCGAAGTACAAATACTGAAAATACATAAAATGATTTTATCATCGAATTTTGTTTATTTAATTTATTTTAATTTATTACAGGAAATTAATTATTAACGACCTTCCCGATTAATTAATTAATTTTATAAATTAATTTAATTTTCGCAATGAATATACAGAAAATGCAGAAATACAATTCAAGAAATATAATTCTTCTTAGTATACCTATTTATTTTTATTTTTTTTATTTTAAATTATTTAATTATATATCTCTTAATAATTGCTGTATAAATTGCAAAAAATAGCATTACATTAATATAAAAAATTGAAAGAATTAAAATAGATAAAAATTTCCAGCTGAATTAAAATTAACTCCTAGATATTCGAGCTTTAAAGTCCAAAAAACTAAAATATTACTAAAATGGATGTTGGTGAATAGATTTTTTTCATGAGAATATAATATTTCCAAAATATACTGACCATGCAGAGCAGGAGCGTTCCAATGATAGCTATTACCAGGCGTAGAACTATTATATGAGTGAACAATAGGATTATTAACACCGTAAAAATAGATACGATCGCAACCAGCCCAACTATCATCAGTAAGCCTGGTCTCATTGTCAAATCAAACTGCAATTTCATCATAAAACGATTGTTCATTTATACATTCTTTGTTTCTTTTCTAATTTAATATAAATGCAAATAAATTAAAGAAAAAAAATAATAAAATTGCATATTTACAATAGAAATTAAGTTTCTGAGAAATATTAAAAGACAAATTAATTAATGTAACTTTAACAATACAGATTGAATCAGAAATAAAAGAATTAAAAAATATAATTAAAAGATAAAGATATTTATAAGACATAATATGGGTAGTAAATAAAAAATAAAAAAATTAAGAGAAAACTAGTTAATACAAGTTTCAATGTAAGGCATACTAAGTTAAAAAAACGTGACATAAAATTGCAAAGGGAATATAGAATAAAAGCATGGGACTACCGTGGAGAATGTTGCTACAAGAGCTATGATCATTGTAACGACGGCAGTCATGCCCAAAACGATGAGAATCACCTCGATGGTATAAAACACAGAGACGAAGGCGGCTATGTATGACATTGCCATTGTCTGTGATTCATGAGAAATTTAACTGAATTAATTTTAATTTACAGGGGATCATTCCATTGTGTAAAAAGAAAAAGTAAACATGAAGATATCATACCAATAGGATCAGGCAGATGTAATTGAATGGAGGCGTTCGTCTGGCGTACACCGAGCAGGATACAGTACAGTATGAGATGATGAAGACCGCACTAAAATGCAAATTAATGTTTTAATTAGATTAAAATTTATAAAAATAGAAAGTACGGATCAATTAATAAATACATTTGGTTTTTTAAAGCTTAGAGTTATTTTTAATAAAAAGAAATAAACTGATATTATTATATTTATATTAAT
>NW_017259404.1:1105295-1109274 GCF_001594045.1 Atta colombica
TTCCATTTCATTTAATATCACAAGTCAATACAAGAAAGCGTCTTTATCTAAGCAATCTTACAAGGCAACGATCCACAGAAACCAATACACGATCATAAACTTCTGTGCTTCATCCCTAAAAAATAATTCAGAAGATTATAATAAAAGCTTAAAGTACAAGATTGGAAAGAACACTTTTCTTCTGTGTGCATTCACCAGAACAAAAAGAGAGATATGACGAAGACAGTGAATATCAGCTGCAATGTGAGGAGGCAGAAAACCTTGCGGACAAAACTTCTCCTGATAATGATGTCCTTGAAGTCGCCTATAAATTCGTCGGCCTCGTCTTGTGGTAACATGTTCCTTCTGCGCTGTTCTCGTACCCAGGCTTTGTACAGTTCTAAATTTTCCCTTTCCCTCTGTGCCACCATTTCATCTGTCACAGTGATAGTATAAGGTCCCTGGAATTAGAATTAATTATTATTAAATCGAAAATCGCTCAAATTCTTTCAATTGCGTTATTACTGATAATTTTAAAAATCCTAATGTCACAATTATTTATTAGAATTATTTATTAAGCAAGAGGACAGCCATTAAAGAAATTTCAATTTATAGAAATGTTATAAAAAAGGAGACTATAGAAAAATATAATTATATTAGTAAAAAGCTTAGTGAAGAAAAGCTATGTGAATCTGATGAACTATTTAATTTAACGATACTGAGAATTAAGATCTGCTGTTTGAGTGATTTAAATGTCACTTACACTTTTTAGTTTCTGGCCTTTAATTAACGGCGGCAGCTGTGGAGGACCTGGGATATTGTGTGGAATCCGTTGTTCTTCGATATCGATATCGTCGGACCGCATTGGATAGGCTGAATGGAACTGCTCGTTAACATGTATCAATCTCTTGCTCCTTTCTGATTTTTGTTGTTATACCTAATAATATTACATGCCTAATTATGCGCTGAATCTATTGTCAATCAATCGCAACTGCGATTAACAAATGAAGATAAAGTGTAATTCGGCAAGCAATCGCTTTAAATGTAGAAATTTTAAAGAATGCTCCGTTATCACGATTGTACATCGTGTATGGTTAGACAGCAATCATCGTGATGAGGAATGGTTCTATTGGGTTGTCCGGAAAGTTCGTGCTGATGTTAAAGAAAAATTGAAACGCAGAAAATTTTAATTTAATAAATGTATACTAAAATTTAAATTTTAGTCGGCACGAACTTTCCGGACAACCCAATATATAGGTAGGTTTATTCGTTTTAATAATTAAAGCGTGAATGTGTTAAGAAGAATATTGATTTTGAAAAACACAATTAAAAGATATAATTTTCTATGTAATTATCTAACAAGTTTGTTCATAATAATTCTGATTAATATTTAGTTCTATCTCTGGAAAATGTTTATAGTGAAATTCACTGTGAGAAATGAAATTTCATTCTTTAAGATTAAATATGAGTTATTCTTGTTTAAGATCAACTTAATTTTCACTCTTTAGAGAGAAATTTTACACTAAATTATTTAGAGAGTTCAAATTTCTATTTAACAAAATATTTTTTCCTGAAAATTGAATGTGTTACATACACAAAGAATAGCCAAGTTTTTTAAAATTTTGTATTAATTTTCTGGGGAGAAGTCTTCATACGCATCATATTATCATATTTGATAATCAGAATTGACGCCAATAGGAATGGTTCATATATGAGCTGTTATATAAATCAAACGGTTATTTTTCTTCTTCATAAATAGTGAAGAAGTGGGGCAAGAATCTCAGATGGCGCAGTCTTTTGGAACAGGCGAAGAAAACTTGCGAGAAGAATAACGATCATTGTGAATTGAACTTGTCAGCGTCAAATACTGTGAGTTAGAGCGACATCACGCTTACAGATTTTCTACTTCTAAAAAATCTTATACTAAAATATATATATATATATACTATATACATATATAAAATTTTATTTATACAATGATTCGAAACTGATTAACTCATATTATTACAAATTTTTTTTGAAAATTCGTAAATTAAAATAAAATTAACATCATGTTTGTTTGTTTTTTGATATTGAAATGTAATTTTTGTTTATTATCTTTTTCGAATCAGTTATATTATGTAATACATTTGTTCTATGAGTTATGGTATATAATTTTATAATATATACATATATATAGTGTTGGAACAGATACCGTTTGAAAGATATCTAGATATAGATATAGGTATTAGTACGTAGAAAATGTATTTAGGTATAAGTACTGTTACATTTTTAGATATAATTACCTAAATATAGATACAAATATAAGAAAAAAATATCCGAAAATTTAGATACTTTTTAGATATTTAAAAAAAAAGGAAGAAAAGAAAAATAGGGAAGTAGGAAAAAATAAGAGAAAACAAGAAAAGAAAAAGATATAAGCAGCGTAAAATGTTATATTTTATTTGTTTTAATACATAAAAGAATGTCTCGATAATGAAAATTGAAAACAAGTTGCGTTCATATATAGGAAGTTCTCGATCTACGAGATCATTTCTCATGAGCGGGTACAGTGAGAAAATGATTTTGTTATAGGATTTTGTTATAGGAATAAATTAAGAGAAAAAAAACGTGACATTTGTTAAGAAAATGATCGAGTTATTATTGCAAATTAATTATTTCTTATTCGTCAATGTAATAAATAATCAATAGTATCGCTAGCAAATAAAAGACTCACATATACACATAGAAGTCGTAGATGGTCGTAGGATCTCAAATTATAAGAAATTGACCAATTCTCTAGCCAAGTATTTTCCCTATATTTGCCTGTGACTGGTCAGTTTCCCTGACTTAAGACATTTCTCTACGATCATCTATAGATTTTCGCGTCGCATATTCCAACACGTTCCAATACGCTCTTACCATAGCTCTTACTCACTCCAACGCGCTTATAGAGTGAGTAGGAGCTATGGTAAGAGCATATTAGAGCATGTTGGAGCTTGCAACACGAACAAACCTCATGATTTCTATGATAAACGATCCTAAAAGTCTATCCAAAAGATAGATTAGATTCTATATAGTTTGCTTCTATTACCAATAATTAGTTGATATAGCAGACTAGTAGCAATCACAACAAATCAATTTTATTGTCACATATTTACCGATTACTTGTTAAAGGTACTGGTTTATTAAAATTCTTTCTCTCATTATCAATGTAGAATGGACTAAGTCAAAAAGTCCTTTATTTTGCAATTTTCACAATATTTTAGGAGATATTACAATAATTTCTAAAGACCACCAAATAAGTACATATTCGCGGATTACCATCAAGACTACGCTTAGGGGATTCGCACAATAAAAGGAACAGAGAACAGAGAATAAGAATTTCAACCTATTATATCAGAAATGTATTGTGGAATATACAGTTTCTGATAGGCTGAAATTCTTATTCTCTATTCTCTGTTCCCTATTTTGTTTATTGTGCGGAGCCCCTATCAGTTGCATTAGATTATCGCGCAAGGACTATTTGATAGGCGCGCGCTAAGCGCCATAACTCAAGCAGCGTGCCTACCAAGTAGTCACTATTCCCCGCGCAACAAGTGATCGCAACCAATGGGCGTATACTTGGTGGTAATCCACGTAGTAATACTCAATAAATGATATTTAGAAATTAATTATATTTAGAAATTAATATCTCCTAAAGTATTGCAAAAATTGCACAATGGTAAAGGACTTTTCGACTCACAAGGGAAGTTTCACAACTGTACGGAACCGATTTGATTCTCCATGAAATATGTTGTTAAACATGAAAATCTAAGAGACGTATTTTTTTATACGTGCCCTAAATCATGTTTAAGAAGTAAAACACCTCTTTGAAAAAAAACAGTATTTTTCTTTTGAAGCGAATATCGTCGGAAGTATTGTATATATATATTAGATGTAGTAAAAAGAAATCCATTATTTTTCCATTCAATTTCATGCAAAAATAATGGATTTCTTTTTACTACACCTAATATATATA
>NW_017259404.1:1109374-1127530 GCF_001594045.1 Atta colombica
TGTGTGTGTGTGTGTGTGTGTGTGTGTGTGTGTGTGTGTGTGTGTGTGTGTGTGTGTGTGTGTGTGTGTGTACAGTTTATGTCAGTTGAGTTAGTACACGATCAAATTTATGAAGAAAAGAAGAGTAAAAAAGAAAAAGAAAGATAAGAAGATGACATAAATCGAGGATAAAACATAAGTACTACATGTTAATTTCTAACACTTTTTACTGTTATTTATTTAATTATAACGTATATATGTCGCATCTATTGTAAAGACTGATTAGGATTAAATTGTATTTTTATCAGCGTATATCAAAATAAAATGTGATAAGTACCTCTTAAATGAAATCTTGATTTTTAAATACTTTCCTGGCTTGTCGAAAGCTTGTCGAAGCTTAAAGAAGTATGAACAAAAAATTTTTAACGCTTCTTAAATACTTCATTGACTTTCCATTGACTCTTAGTGGTTTTGAATATTCATACACGTTCAAACAAACTCTCCCCAAACACTCCGTAAAGTGTGCCCAAACACATCTGTCTCATTTCCCATACGTTACAAATTTTTTTTTTATTAATGTTTCTCATACTCTCTTCAACACTCTGCAAAAAATGCATGGAGCATACTGATATACTTCCTAAACATTTCATTAGTACTTCGTCTACGCTTCCTAAACGTTCGGCAAAAAGTATACGGAGCATTCAAATACGCTTTGTGTAATTGTGTATTGTAATCTATAAGAAGTGAAAATTGGAATATGGAACGTAAAAGAAGCGTAAAGAACTAAACGTAAAGAAACATAAATAAATAAAGCGTACATAAGTTCTTCAGCAAGCACGAGCAGAATGTTCATTAAACAGAGCGTGATTAGGCAGTTTAGAAAACGTAAACGGACATCGTCGAGTTCTTAGACAAACGTGAATGAAATGTAATCGTGATCCTTGGTAAGCAAATGATACTATTTTAAAATATAATATATTTCATATATCTAAAAAAAAAGTACTATGCTTTTATCTCCGCCTAGAGGCTCACTTAAAAAAATTATTCCATTAGAATATGACTGAAAAATCTTTCAATGTTGTCTTTTATTCTAATTTGTGCGATTTTTTAAATTCGAGAAATTAGTTCTCGCTAAGTCCCTCTGATGGCGGTGCTGCATATTACTTAACAGTGCTTCGCTGAACAGCTTAATGACTTCGTTTTAAAATAAATTTTATTTCTATATTTGAAAGTGTACATGAAGCGCATTTAAATGCTCCATGCACTGTTTGCGGAGTGTTACAGAGTTTGAAAAAATAAATATTTAAAACGAGGAAATGTGACAGACGTGTTCGGCACACTTTACGGAGAATTTGAGGAGAATTCGAGGAGCGTGTACGAATATTCAAAACTACTAAGAGTCAATGAATTATTTAAGAAAAGTTAAAATTCTTTGTTCACACTTTTTTAACAATTTGATAAGATTTACATTTTTATCAGGGATTATATGTACATATATAAAAATATTTTGAGAAATATTTTTTAAAAATAAAAATGATAATTAACATCACGTTTTATGTTTACATGGATAAATTATATTATTATTATAAGAATAATTGTACTTTACAAAGAACATTATATTGTGCATTCAATATATGAAATATTTTGTCAAAGTTATTCATTTCAACTTAAGTAAATGTATCGTTAGAAGGCACGTAAGTAAAAACCATTAAGCACAATTATTTAGTATAAAGATATAATGTTGTAAATATAATTATGTATATAATCGTTTATCCTTTGTAATAATAAATAACACATATTATAAATAAATATTTTTAAAAAGAATTTAATTTAGATTATTTATGTGCTCATTCAATACTTGTTGATTGAACGATATATACATATTTTATCCCCTAGTGTACATATCTTACAGTGTAGTACTCACAAAGTTCCTAAAAAGGAATTGCATATCTATTTCTGAAATTTTTATAAAAAATATTAGGTGTACAACTTTGCTTCCGCCGTTTTTTTCCGAAATTCGAGGCTTTATTGTAAAAAACTGGTTATACATTTATGATTCAAAATATTGTCCATCGCTGGCCATTCCCATCTTTCGGGTAGCGTACGAATCCCGCGTCGAAAAAACTGGTCATCTTTTGAGGCTATCCACGAATCGATCCAATTTTTTACTTCTTCATAAGACCGGAAGCTGACCTGCTGGTCAGCCAGGCCGTGTGCCATTGATCGAAACAAGTGATAGTCAGAGGGAGCAACGTCTGGAGAATACGGCGGGTGGGGTAGGACTTCCCATTTCAACGTTTCCAAGTATGTCTTGACTACTTTCGCAACATGGGGTCGAGCATTGTCATGCTGCAAAATCACTTTATCGTGTCCTCGTTGTATTGCGGCCGTTTGTCTTTCAATTCTCGGCTCAAACGCATCAATTGCGTTCGATACCGATCGCCTGTGATTGTTTCAGTCGGTTTTAACAGTTCATAATACACTACGCCGAGCTGGTTCCACCAAATACAGAGCATGACCTTGGAGCCGTGAATATTCGGTTTTGCCGTCGACGTGGAAGTATGGCCGAGAACTCCCCATGATTTTCTGCGCTTGGGATTATCGTAATAAACCCATTTTTCGTCCCCAGTCACAATGCGATGCAGAAATCCCTTCCGTCTTTGCCTTTCAAGCAGCTGTTCACAAGCAAACAAACGCCGTTCAACATCTCTCGGCTTCAATTCGTACGGCACCCAATTTCCTTCCTTCTGAATCATTCCCATGGCTTTGAGGCGTTTTGAAATGGCTTGTTGAGTCACTCCCAATGATCGTGCCAATTCTTCTTGATTTTGACACGAGTCTTGCTCAAGTAATGCCTCTAATTCTGCATCTTCGCAAACTTTCTGTCTTCCACTGCTATGCCGATCTTCGACGTTAAAATCACCGTTCTTGAAACGTTGAAACCATTCACGACACATTCTTTCACTAATAGCGGCCTCATCATAAGTATTTGAGAGCATTCAATGAGCCTCAACCGCAGATTTCTTCATATTGAAGCAAAAAATTAAAACCTCCCGCAAATGACGAGAATTTGGCTCGTAAACATTTTCAATCGAGAATAACTTTATGATGCAGACACAAATCGACTAATGTTTCTATGAGGTTATGTTGACAGATGCCCAAGTTTATTGTATGACGTCTATGATCTATTTATTTCGACCACCACTTATCGCTTAAGCCATCTATAGGAAAACGGAAGCAAAGTTGTACACCTAATATTAAAACGTGTTTATATCTCGTGTAACAAGAACTATTTCATTAAAATACTAGCCGACGACTCGAGAATTATGATAGAGACGCTAGAAAGAGTGCTGGTACCATTATTGATTATTGGATCGTTTTGCAATTTGGGCATGTTCAAATATCCTTGTGGCCAATCTAGGTCATATCTCTTTTGCTTATATACTTTAGCCAAATGGGGTTCTCTTACGTACTTCTTTTATTATCCAGCATACATCTATAATTTTCAGGATGGAAATGTAATGTCCTACAATATTGTACCGTTACTTACCATTACATTAATTCCTATTAGCTTCTGTCGTTTTAAGGTAAATATTTTTAATTTTTTAATTCCTGTGAACTGTTTCTTTCGCTCCTTTTGCCATCGGCTTCCGTCGTGGACAATGCTATTGTTGGTTGTTTTTTCGATTCCCAGCTGATTACTGCATCTCCAAGTGTGAACACATATCTTGTGTATGATCTCCGATCACTCTCATCTCCAGTCGGAGATCAATGTATTCAGTGATTGTATCTGACTGACTGTATGTAAGACATCTTGATTGTGCCTTTTAGATATCGCAATACTCTCTTTACAGCTTGCCAATGCTCCTCCACATGTATTAAACTGATTAAGTACACTAGCTGCATGTGTGATGTCTGGTCTAGTCCATGTCGCTAGATACATTAGCGATCTGATTAAGTTTTGATATGGTACTGCTCGGCTTTCGTTCTTCTCATCATTCTTTGAGGCCTCACTAGTTTCTTTTTGAATTTCATCGGTGTCCCAACTGGCCTGCATTCATTCATATTGAATCTGTCTAACATTCGTTCAATGAATTCTTCTGATCAATTTTAATGGTTAACCTCGCGATCTCTCTAATGATTCTTACTCCTAAGAATTCTTTTGTTTCTCCAAGATCTTTTATTTCATATTTCGCACTTAGTGCGTTTTTTACCTTTTTTAATTCCTCCTTAATCATTAAAGAAGTGAAAAAAATCACAGAGTGCACTAATAATAATCAAGATTTTGTTTATCTAATAAATGCATGGTAATTTGCTTCTCTTAAAGCTTAATTTTTTCATATTTTTATCTTTTCCTTCATTTCTTCATTCCAAGTTCTAGATGCTTGTTTTAATATCGCTTTCTGAAGACGAAATACTTGTTGCCCTTTGTTATATGCGATAGCCAGAAGGATATGCTGAAAAGGATAACTTCGTTACTCTTTTCAGCGTATCTTTTCGGCTGTCGCATATAAATTTCTTCATGAAGTCTTCCGTTTAAAAAAGCGGTAGTAACATGCGATAGTAATGATAGTATATCCAGATTTTTTGCTGCAGCTAATCCAATAAGTATGCGCATGTCTCACAACTAATGCGAAAGTTTTTCTGTAGTCAACACTGAACCTGGGTGCCCTTTACCATCAAGCGAGCCTTATACCTTTTTTGTGCGAGACTGTCACCCTTTTTGGTTTTAAAAACCCACATGCAACCATGTTTTTATTTGCCAAGAGATCCACTAATGTCCAGGTACCATTATCCCGAAGTGATTTGATTTCCTTTTCCATTGCAGACTTCCACTTGCTTGAGTTATTATTATTTAATGCTTCTAATCTAGTCATCGGATCTTGAACATTATTCTTGCTTGCAATACACTGTTCTTCGTTTGAATATCATTTTAATGGTTGACTATTTTTTAGAGGATATCTCCTTTCTGGTCAACTATTTCTTCCGCTTCGTGGAACTCTTCTTCTTCTTCAGCGTCTTCAACATCTTGAGTTTCTATTTCTCCAGTATTTTCCTGTATTTCATGATCTTTCTTTGATTTTGATGAAATAATGATTTCATCTACCCTTACATCCTGCTTGATTTTTCTACTACTTTTGTAGTAGTTTTATTTAGTCTTGAAATATTCTCAAGAAAATCAACATCTCACGCCTTTTACTATCCTTTTGATTTCAGAATTATATAAACGCTAGCAGTTACCATCACAGTAACCTAATATGATGCTTCGATTTCGAATTTAGCTTCGTTCGTAATTCCTTCGGCATAAGCTCTATCGAAAACCTTGAGATAACTAACATCAAGCCTTTTTCCGCTGCAGGTTTCCTGTGATATCATAGATGAAGAACTTGTCGGATCTATTTCGACATCTATTTCGGAGGTATATGATTGTGAGCACAGCTTCACCCCAAAAACTCTTATCCAGCTTTAATCTTACAGTAAACATTTTGTCTTTTCTATGATCGTTCCGTTCATACGTTCCGAAATTGAGTTTTATTCTAGAAATATCTAATAGTCTTATATCTTTTAATCTCATTTTCTTTCAGGATACAGTTTATTTGTCGATTACAGAATTCAGTTCCTCCCTCTGATCTTAGAATCTTTATCTTTTCACCTGATTCTCTTTCTGCAAAAATCATGAATTCTTTAAAAATTTCTGACACTTCGTCATTCGACTTCAATAAATAACTGAACATCTGCCGTGTAAAGTCATCTGTAAAAGTTAACAGATAATGTGCTCTTGAAAAGGTAGGTACACTCATAGGATCACACAAATCTGTGTGAATAAGCTTCAGTTTCCTTATGAACTTTTGGAATGATCCTTACTTAAAAGGTTTCCGGCATTGCTTTCCTTTCAGACAAGCAATGCAATTCCAGTTTTCTTTCTGCAAATTTGTAAAAGATGTGACAGATGCTAAACCATCCATTACATGCTACCATACTTATAATGGAGATGACCAAGTCGTCTATGTCATAGCTCTAAATCATCTAATGATGCCATGATTACTTCCTCCTTTGCTGGTTTTTTGGAAAATAATGTTGCTACTTGTACTGTTGATCGCTCTCGATAAAATCCGCCAATCTTGGTAACTGAAATTTTTACCTTTCCTATTATAGTACATTTTGTCGCATCATATACTTTGAAACTTCCTGAATCAAATACAACTGTTAGATCCTTTTTTGTTATTTTACTAACATAATAAGTTAGGATAACAAATTTGTAAAAAGTTGTGGCATATACATTCCATTACTTACGGTACGACTTTCCATGTAGTAGATTAACCTCTACATGTTCTTATTACTTTTACAAGAATAATCGATGATAGAGATTTCTGTCGTTTTAGTAATTTCCGTTTCAATAATTTCCTTTAACCAGTCGTCCCGATGTGTCATATGAGAGGTGACTCCACTATTTATGAACCAATCTTTTGTCTTGAAGTCCTTTGCCAATAAGGCTGTAATTGCAGTGAGCATTTTTCTCCTTTTCTTTCGATGAACTTTCCTTGACTTCATTAATTTTTGACATTTTTACTGTGTTTGCATTCTTTTATTTTCTATTTGAATTTTGGCCTAATATGACCTTCTTCAGTTATAGCAAATTAGTTTTCGATCATTCTGTGATGATTGTGCGACTGCCAATACGAATTCTCCTTTCGTTACATCCTCTCTCTTGAAATAAACGTGTTTTCACTATTTTAGAATTTAATACATAAGTAGTTTGCAGTCCTGATTTAATTGACTCGAATTTGGAAGTAGACAATCCGTAGCAAAACGATGAGTCAAAAATTCATCGCCTACCGGCTTCTCAATATCCGCCAGTTTTTGAGCTAAAGACATTGCTTCAGTAATATATTGTTCTGTGAACGTGATCTTCTAACCTCAAATTGAACATGGATAAGCAAACTAAGCCGTCTGTTTAAATCTTTATCTTCATATATAGTTTGGAGATTTCTCCATGCTTCTTTAGCAGTAGTTGCAGTACGTGAACATATGACGCAGGTTTAATACTTAAACAAATTTTTTCAAGAGCAGCACATTGACCTTGCTCAGAATTTATCTACATTGATTTCAATAATGCAATTCCATAGATCTTCATGTATCAAATACATTTTCATCGCAAACTTCCAATTATTATATGTTGGATGCAACTTCATCCAATTTGTCTTTGCGGCAGACTGTCACCGACTGTAACTGAGGATGTACGTAGCGTTGAAGTAGCGTGAGAAATAGTACTCGTACTTGTGTTCCCTGTGGTCGTCATCATGAGGCAGAAACAATCTTGTGATTCACCAAGAGATTTCTCAAAGAAAAAAAAATTTCTCCTACAATAATGTGAGACTTTATCCTTACTGCTCACACAATTTTGCGCTCACTACGAACGGACCGCAAGGTGACTGAAATATTTTTTACGCGTTTGGAAGTGATCAGATGAATCAATAAATACACAATATGATTCTGGATTGGCATAAAAATATCGTACGACAGTATAACTGATGAAACAAAAATATATTTCCTTCAAACTTAGAAGAGATGAGCGAGAGAAAAAACTATATGTATATATATATATTGTATCGCGTTGTATGCTCTAATATGCTCCTGTCATAGCTCTTATAGCTCTTTCTCACTCCAATGTCCTCATTAGAGTGAGTAGGAACTATGGCAGGACATGTTGGAGCATGCGACGCGAACAAACTTTATAATAAAAGCGTACCAACTTAGGAGACATGAACAAAAAAAGAATACTAAATGACAAAGAAGATAAATGGTGCTAACGTAAAGTAACGAGATTACCAACTGAACATTATAAAAGAAGTTCATTCTCAATAAAATCCCTCTAAATCATCTTTGCTAATTGTCGATTCTTGTACATTATTATCTCGTATTCAATCCTTCTCCATTCCTTGCTCCTCCTTTATTAAGATTCTTGATGTCCATGTTGATTCTTATGGATTCATTCAACATTCGAGTCATATGTGGCTGTCAAGTGTCGAGTTCCTACTACCGTCTGTCTTCTTTATTCCCTTCGCCACATCCTTTTCTGCTCTCAAAAACTTCTCATTCCTCAATTACTCGTTATTTCGTTATTCAGTTATGCCGATATCTACGTTCCGATTCTTAATCAACAACTCCTAAACAACTCATGTAGCACAGCGTATCCAAAATTCTTGCTTCCGCTTCTCCTATTACGTCCGTAAATACGACTATATATCTCCGTATTACTAGAGAGCTGGCTTAGGATGTGACAACATTTTATTCTCCACCTGTGATGTCTCGTTTTTTCTATCTTTCGCTCCAATACTGTTCTATATCTTCGACGCCTCCTTCAATTGAGTGTATAGCAATTGCACACGAACCAATTGCGCACAAGTCAATCACAGTGCTAAAAGAAAATAAAAATAAAAAACTCCCTACGCAGAAGTCTCTGTGATGGGCAATTGCTGCAGTGCAAATAAATCACTCAACCTTCAGTTGAGCTCTGAGTTTCGTTCCACTTTCATTCCCTTGTTACCAAATATCAAGATTACTTATCTTTCTCCATTCATCGTTCCATTAAGTTCCGTTTTTTCTACATCTAAGTAAAATATTTTAATTTTCTTCCTGTATCAATAAAAACCTCTTTGTCCTTTCGTTTTGCTGCCTCGTATTTCATTGCGTCACTCACAGTAAATGAGACTGATGTAACTGGTATGTGTGTAAGTATTTGTGCATACGTGTGCGTGTGTATGATTTTAACTATTGCACTTTACCACTCATTGTTGTTTTCCCGGTTTTTTGTTGCTGATAGGCTTTGCAATAGTAACTTTGTTGATGCTTAATCATTTTCAAGCTACTATAGTCTATTGTATCATATTTTATATTTATGCTATTATTCCGTTAACATGTAATTTTTTTCATGAATTTTGCAATAAACTAAATTAAATAAAACATTTTTTTTATTAGATTCATTTTAACATTATTATAATATAACTCTTTATCTGTCACATTTCCTGTACATGCTTCCACCTACATATCATTAAGTCTGGTTGTCTATCTGGCTTTACTGATAATACAAAATAAGATTAGACTGCAAGTCTGGCAGGGAATGAGACAAGTTTTATAATTACAAATATTTATAATTACAAATATTTAGTTATATATTTTTAAATATGTATTAAATGTCATTTCAGTTAAGTCAGATATTATTTGTATTACAATATTAAATACATATTTTATATAATATAATACATATTTTATTATTGAATTTTGCAATATATCAAAATAAAATAATTCAATTTCTTTTGTCTCATTCCCCGCTAGACTTGCAATCTAATCTTATTCTGCATTACCAATAAAGCGTGCCCCTGCTTATAGACAGATAGGCAACCCGACTCACTGATGTGAAAGTTGAAGAATCCTGTACACATTGCAATAACAATTTTTACTCAAATAAAATTATAATAATTTTTTTCTGTGTCGCATAATCGATTAAGACGATTTTTTTCAAAGGAATTGAAAATGTGCTTAGGCGAAATTGCTGTAGTAAATACTTGCTATAGATGACACGTTGGAAGCTCTCGGAGTCAAAGGAATACCAAAGGATACATAACTGGATAATTCGAATAATAATCGGATTTGATTACATAAGTTTTTTCTCAATTAGCACATTATAATCTTATTTTTATTTTTCTTCTCAATTATAATTAATTATTAGTAAGTAATTATGTTTCCCAGTTAGAAATGATAATGGAATTGACGTCGATTTGACTAACCTTAGCTCTAAACAATAGCGCTCTCATATCGATATACATCATTCCTGTTTTATCATGCCGAAAGATCAAGCTCTAGTTTATCTCAACAGAAATTATAATATTTTTTTTATCGTCGCATGATCAATATGATTTTTTAAAGGAATTGAAAATGTGCTTACATAAACTTGCTAGACGACACGTTGGAAACATTCGGAACGCCAATGAAATATCAACGATTACGTAATCGGATAGTATAGATAGAGTTCGAATTGTAATCGTATTGTAGATTGTAGATATACATTTTTTCTGACTTAGCAATTAACAAATTTTTAAAATTCTTTTTTTAATGCAAAAAAAATTTCGAAGAAATTTTCATTATTTTTACGTATAAAATATTTGTAAACATATATATATATTTGTAACATATATCCGATATGTATTATTACCTTTAGTATTTTATTATTATCTCTAGTAACTTTTACTCTAATTTCTGAATCTATTTTTGAATTAGTACACATGTATATACATTACATTATAACTAATTTTTGTTGATATTATGCGTCAAAATGTTCACAATCTGAAACAATTAAAAATTTTTTGGTAAATATATAAAAAAAGGGTAGCACTTCCAGTGTCCATGACCTTGACAACATACATATGTCTTTATTGTATGCACACAATATAAATATACATTTTACAAAGAACTTTATAATTTGCACATAACTTCAATATATTTTATCAAACTTATCAGCTTCAACTCAAGTCGACATGTGTCTTTAGAAGCTAAGTAAAAAGCATCTATTAGACACGTTTATACTTAGTATAATATTGCAAGTAGTTATATTTATAATCATTTGTGCCTTGTAATAATTGGTTAAAAATGCACTATTTCCAGACATATATATTATATTTATCTAGATCAACTCAACATCAAGTACCTTAATAATAGTGTAAAAGCATTCTACTTTAGAAAGTCTAGAAGTGTCCTGTTGTTGAAGTCGAAAATGTACACAAATAGATGACTATGTTTATGAAATATTATGCATCGTTAAAAATAAGACTTATAATTTATACAATATATTCTTATCAAAAATCTGTATTTCGCTTTTAGATTCATATATTGAATCACTACTATCAAATAACTGTAATTCATTTTCCATCTCCTAAAGTAGATTCCTAATGTCAATAAATTCAAATTCACTTTTAGTCTCCAACAAGAGCCCATTATTAAATATAATTATATGTCACTACATTGAAAAAAACTTAATTTAAAAGATTATTTTTTAACGGTATTTTATATATATTAATATACGGTCTTTCAATAGGGACGCTCGAAATTTGTTAGATCATAGTAGCCATATTGTTAAAATGACATCTGTCAAATTTGTTGTGAATTTAGTAGTGTATGGCAAATTAGTTTAGTAGTGTATGGCAAATCATCATGGAAGGTCATAGTGTTAAGCAACGTGTACAAATCATAAAATTTTATCAAAATCAGTGATCCGTTCGAGAAACATTCCGCGCATTACGTGATTTTTATCCTCGCCACAATCGTCCTGCCGAGTCGACTATTCGATATTTGATGGTCAAAATCGAGTCAACCAGTTCGATAAATAATCAGCCAACACCAATCGTCACCGAAACGCAAGGTCTGCTGAAAACATCGCTGCTATGAGAATGTACGGGAAAACCCGAGGCAATTTCTCGTCGTTCACAAGAATTTGGCCTTTCTGCTACTTCAACTTGGCGAATTTTGCGTCGGGACTTGGGTCTACACCTCTATGAAATTCAAGTGACCTAGGAACTTAAGATAAACGATCATAGACAACGCCGTGTGTTCGCTGATTGAGTTCTGGAGCAGTTGGAAGTTAATCCAAATTTCGCCAAACAAATCATCTTTAGATGAGAAAACCATTTTTAGATGAATGGATATGTGAACAAGCAAAATTGTCGAATTTGGAACGATATCAATCTACGCGAGATACATCAGCTCCAAAAAATCCCGAGAAAGTCACTGTTTGGTGCGGATTTTGGTTTGGTGGAATCGGTCCACCGGTACTTCTTCCAAAACGAAGCGGGCGTTGCCATAACCGTCAACAGCGAGCGCTACAGATCGATAATAAGCAACTTCTTGTGGCCTAAAATGGATGATATGGATACCGATAACATGTGATTCCAACAGGATGGACTACGTGCCTCACACCGCATGCCACGATGGACATTTTGCACGAGCGATTTGAGAGCATGGTTATCTCGCGCGGCGACGACGTGAACTGGCCATCGAGATGGTGCGATTTAATACCTTTAGACTTCTTCTTTTGCGACTGTCTTAAATCGCAGGTCTACTACCTTGATCAAAAAGTTCCCGAAATTCATTCAGAAAATACAAGTTTTATTCATCAAAAGTGATTGTCCCCTTCAAAGTGTTCCCCGACTGTTCATCGACTGCAACGCACTTATGCCAGCGCTTGATCCAGCTCTCGAAACATTTCTGGAACTCTATTGTCAATATAGCCATCAGAGTTGTCTTCGATTTTTCCATTACCTCCTTTCGGCTGTTAAAACGCGTTCCCCGTAATGGTTTTTGACTCGATCGAACAGAAAAAAATCAGTTTCCCAACATTTCCAAGGTTTTCACACCATTGAATCCAAAATTTTTTAACGCAAAATTTAATACAAACTCGTTGTTGCAAATTCAACTCCATTTTTAAAACTGTAAAAAATCGAAAATATGTGCAGAATAGATGTATTCAAGACGGCGTAACTTTTACAAATGTCAAGCTATGGTGATAAAATTTGGTGGGAATGTCAATGATAGATGTGGCAACCTAATCAAAAAAACAGAACTCAAATCAGCTGACTCAGAGCATCACCTGGTGATAATTCCGGAAACTTTTTGATTAAGATGATATACGAATAAACTGCAAATAATTGATGCTCTCAAAGTCAATATAACAAACGCCATCCAGCAAATTCAGCCAGATTTATGCGAGAAAGTTATTCGAAAGTCATCATCGAAAATTGGATCGCTCGAATACGTGTCACCAAGCGAAGCCGCGGTGGACATTTGAGCGTTATATTCCATACTTAATAAAATATTCTTTCAAATAAAAAAAAAATTGAGTGGATATCTCACACACAACTTTGTTTTATTTACATTTAAAAATCGAGCGTCCTTATTGAAAGATCCTATATATTTTTACGTATGTACAACAAAGTTTTACATATATTTTATTAATTTCAATTATACAATATAATTTATATTTATACGCTTACACAATTTTATATTTTTTGAATATGCATTGGGGTTCGAATTCTAGTTCTCGAGGTAATAAAACTTAATACGCTAACATAGCTACATAATCGCACGTTTCTTTGTCAATTTGATAGTTATTCAAATAATCCCCAGTATTTCGATTCTATAAATCTTAACAACAGTGTTGATTTTGTTGTATTGTTGTATTGTAAGTATTAAACATGATAAAAAAGCTGTGAATGATAGTACATTTGTAATATTAATTTGTAATAATTTCAAAATGACAAATGAATGTATCATTACTTGATCCTAATCTTCCTCATTATAAGTCTAACGACTATCAATAACACGCTACAGTACAATATTCATCGCGGAATGACGTGTCTTTCGAATGATCTTATCTCTTTTAAAATATAGTTCGGTAAAAAAATTTGTGTTCATAATTATACATAAACGGTGACTAATTTATATGTAGTTTATTTATAACGGTTATAAATTACATACCGTTTATGCATAATTATGTATAAAAAATTTTTTATCGGGCTGCTACACTTTAAAAGAGATAAGATCACTCAAAAGACACGTTATTCCATGTGATGAATATTTTATATATATCAGCAAATGTGTTATTGGTAAACATTGAAGGTCATACTATATATTGAGAAAGATGGCCAAATATTGATTTGTCATATTTAAATTAATTTTACAAATACAAATAATTGCATATTATAACATAAATATTATAAAAATAAATTCGATTTTAAATTAAACTAAAAATTGAAACTTATAAAGTTTTTGTTTAGAACAAGCCTCCAAATTTTAAAAACAAGAAATTACTGAACAACTGACCACACAACATTTTATCCTGCAATTATACTTTTACAAAAAGGATAGTATCATTATGCGTGATAAAAAGTATAATAATATCAATTTGTAGATTATTAATAATTGTTATTTTTAAATGAAAAATTAAATGTTAAAAAAATATATATTACAAATTTTATTCTGAATGCTTTAAGTAATCATAGAAATGAAAAAAATTAAGTTGATTTTATGTTGATTTGTTATTTTATATTTTTGAAGGCATTAGATTCCATATCATTCTGCAAGAAATTCTAGAATAATAACTTTGTTCAGCATTCAAACTCTTTAAAATATTATAATACATATTCCGAAGATTTATATATATACGGAATATGTCCACATTTCATTATATAATGAATTGTACATAATTATGCAAATTTTTAGTGATGATTTTACATATGAAATGTGATTACGTATGAAAAAAAATTTTTTTACCAGGAGACTATAAATTGACAAAAATCTTTAATCAAATAAAAAATTGCAATTTTTATTTTTTTCAATAACAAATAGAAAACTTTTTATAATTTTTTATAATTTCATAATTAAATAATTTTTTAATAATTTAATTGGGAGTACAAATAAGTTTCCGCCGTTTAATTTTTTATCAAAAATTAAGATTGACATTTATTATGAAAGAACGGTACATAATGTTTTTTCAAAGTAATGGCCATCGCTAGCCATTACTTTTTCTCATCTTTCTGGTAGCATGTGGATACCGCGTCAGAAGAACGCTTCATCTTTTGAGGCTATCCAATCATCGATACAATTTTTGGTATCTTCATATGAAGTGCTGCTCAGACAAGCCATGCGTCATCGATCGGAACAAGTGGTAGTCGGAAGGAGCAATGTCTAGAGAATACGGCGGGTGAAGTAGAACTTCCCATTTGAGTGTTTCTAAGTAGGTTTTGACCGGCGCCGCAACATGTGGTCGAGCATTATCATGCAGGAGAATAATTTTTTGTCATGCCTGGAGCAGTAGTGGGCGCGTTTTTCTTTGAGTGCTCGGCTCAATCTCATCAATTGTGTTCGGTAGAAAGCCCCAGTAATGGTCTCGTTCGGTTTGAGCAACTCATAATACACGACACCAAGCTGATCCGACTAAATACATAACATGAGTTTTTTTCCATGAATATTCGGCTTGGCTGTCGATGTTGAAGCATGGCCAGATGGTCCTTATGATTTCCTCTTCTTTGGGTTATTGTGGTGGATCCATTTTTCATCATCAGTGACTATATGATGCAAAAAACCCTTTCGTTTATGTCTGGCAAGCAGCATTTCACATGTGAAAAATCGTTCTTCAGTTCATATGGAATCCAATTCCCTTGCTTTTGAATCATTCCCAATGATTTCAAACGATATGAAATTGTTTGTTGCGTCACTCCTGTAACCACCACACCAATGTAAGTGCAAGTTCTTTTTGCGTTTGGCATGAATCTTCATTCAATAATGCTTCCAATTCCGCGTCTTCGTACACTTTCGGCCTTCCGCTACGTTCTTCGCCTTCAACGTTAAATTTACCGTTCTTAAACTTTTGAAACCATTCACAACAACTTCTCTCACTTAAGGCAGCATCACCATATGCTTTTACAAGCAATCTATGAGCATCAGCTGCAGATTTCTTCAAATTAAAGAAGTAAATCAAAAGTTCTCGCAAATGACGCTTATTCGGCTCAAAACTCGACATTTTCATACCAAAAAAATATATGATACAAAATCGCTAATATTTCAAGGTTATGGTGTTGTCCAATCTTACGATATGTCGTTTTACATCAAACGATTTTAACTATAGTTTATTAGTAGTGCCGTCTTTTGCAAACGGCGGAAATTTATTTGTACTCCCAATATTATTTTAAATAATTTCATATATTTAATAAAAAGTAATGCTCGATTAAATAAATTAAGATAATCAATTAAAGAGCTTAGAACACAAGCAATATATCATTCGCGATCGTTATTAAATATTAAAAATTATATTCAACTAAAAATACAAATACAGACGTTTCGACCTTCTATCTATTGGTCATTTTCAATATTACATATAAAGTCTACATTAAAATAATTACAATGACATATCAAAAATTCAAGAAAAGTCAAGCGCTTATAATATTAAAAATGTATCTTTTGTAGGGACTATCTTGGAATCTTTTTCCAAAATAGCCAAAAGTGTTAATTTAAAGCCTGCATTTATATGAATACTCTGAAATACGAATACTCTGAAAAAATACATCACAACTGGAAAAGATACTTTTGAGACAACAGCACATCGTGATGTTGTCTACAAGATCTCATGCCATGTGATGCATTGTATTGACAGACAAAAGGGCAATTAAAAACAACAATCGCAGAGCATACATTGGATATTAAATCAATCAATTTAATAAAAAATCAGACTCAGCAAGTGTCATATCTAAGCACCGGATCTCACTTAATCATAATTTTGATTGGAATAATGTCAGAATTTTAGATAGCGAATCATCTTATAACAAAAGACTGATTTTCGAGATGATCTTTATAAGGACACAAAAGAATCGACTTAATTTACAAAGTGACACAGAATCGTTATCAGAAATATTATATATTCTCCTATTATAGCACTATCCCCTTCCTGAATGTTTCCCATTATTTTTTCCTTCTCATTCGAATTTCCTCACCATTCACATTTGATTTGATTTTTTCGTAATTTGTATTTTTATCAGTTTAAAATAAGTTGTCAAGAAGCACGGAACGACATGACACAATTTATATCTTTTGAGTTTTGATCTTAATGCTTGCTCTATATATTGTTTTGTGCTGTAATTATTATCACCTTCGTTAGAAACACAGATATTAATCTAAATCTTGCAGCATTTTAATTTGCTTAAATTCTCATTAGTTTAAATTATTACTTTATATAACAATACATCGTCACATATCATGGACAATCAGTATATGTAAGCTTTTAAGAAGAGACCTAATAGCCTTTATATTAATTGTTAATTTATATGCTGTAATAAGAGGAGATTCCTGAAATGACATCATGGACAGGTTTAAGAAAAGATCCTATAATTTCTTGCGGTCATATCAAGGTCTTTGGATTGAACACATTGTTGCTTCAGGATTGAGATTTTTAATATTATAATATAAGCGCTTGATTTTTCTTGAATTTTTGGTATGTCATTGTAATTGTTTTAATGTAGATTTTATATGTAACATTGAAAATGATCAGATAGAAGGTCGAAACGTCTGTATTTGTATTTTTAGTTAAATATCATTTTTATAGTATTTAATAACAAATTTATAGTATTTAATAGCAAATAATATCTTGCTTGTGCTCTGAGTCCTTTAACTGATTATTTCATATATTAAATATAAACAAATGTATTATAAACAAATATAAACAAATATATTATATAAAAACAAATGTAACTGATATCATTAATTTCAAATTAAAAAGCAATGTTGTAAAAGTAAAAAGTAATGTTTTAAAATTATATATCTGCACTCCGTAAAAAGTATATTTTTAGATTTGATATACTGCTGATTAGTAATAATATTTTCACATTCTAAAACGGCCACTAGATTTTTTCTTATGTTATAGTCTATAGTTTTTAGCCCAATAAGCCGTTTCAGAATGAGAAAATATTACACTAGTCGACAGTATAATATATCGAAAATATTTAACCAAAAATATTTAACAAGGCCAACAGAATGTAGACACATAAAATCCATATCTGTATCAGAGAACAAAAAGGATGCTACGTTCGTCTAACAATATTATTCTAAAAATATATAACCGACAAGTCTCCAATACTAACAAGAAAGTAAAGTAATAAAAGAAGTAAGTTGTTAAAGTCGTTCAATTTGCAACATTATGAAAACTGCTAATCCTGCTAAAAATTTCAGTTCTATTCAATGAGAAATACATACGCTCACATCAAGATAGATATGGAAAAATCAGTCTTTGACTGGCATAAAGTTCATCCAAGTAAATATTAAATCTAATTATATGAGCATATCCATTTCAAAATACATTGGATTTCCAGATAAAAATGTTGTCTGTTTACATTCGCAATTCCAAATATGTTAGGTATTGCAGAAATTTATGACATAAAGTTTACTCGTTTTTATCAGAAAATAACATAATCGGTTTATGTAAGTATTCCTGTGTTTAAATTAGAGATGATTTCTCATAGATTTCTCAATAAAAGATGGATCTGTAATTGCATGAAGATTCATATTCTATTAAAAACAGATAATAAATGGATCCTTATTATATATATTACATTATATATATTATATTATTATTATATA
>NW_017259404.1:1127630-1141915 GCF_001594045.1 Atta colombica
ATAAGAGTTGACGTGGAACTTATCTGTAATTTCAAATGTATTTTGGATATAACAGGATTTTCAGTGCTAGAAACCACATTTAACTATAATAGATATTCAAATTCATATACGGACATGTTCGGAATTTTTAGCAGAAATAATCATCAACTATAATTTGAAAAATTATATAGTTATTTTAGCGAGAAAAATGCACGCTACATTCATCCAATATTTTCATTCTAAAGTACAATCGAAAAGTCCAACAATAGCATGAAGGTAGAATCATAGGGTGCATTTTAATTGCTTAACATATCTTAATACAAACGCACAATGCACAAAGTATGGCATTGTGCACGATTCAATTGGAACAGAATGTGCATGATTGAAATCCGTTTCTGATAGAGTTAGATTAAATGCAGCTTTTTCGATCTATATGAAACAAAAAAAAATAAAAGTGCTGGTTTCTTAACGTCCTCCAATCTTATTTATAGCCATTGTCATTAATAACATGTAATTCACTAGAAAACAAGCTTTACACAGCCTTCGGCTGAATATAGATGTGTAATATTATATCGATGATAATGGACAATTAGAACGCAACTTATGTCACCATGTGCACGAGAGTGTCTAGGGATATTGCAATTGGAAAGTACCTATAGATATAATAGTGATATAATAGTCGAATTTATCAGATTATAAAGGTTGCTAAATGATCGTCTATTAATTATAATATGTATTAGAAAATATATCTGGCTACCATATCGAGTAAAAAGAGAATATTCTTCAAACAGTATCATTCTGAAGTATAATCGAAAAATCTCCAACCACAGTTTAAAAGTAAAGCATTACTAATAGGCTATTACAGTTATATTCATTTTTAGTCTTAAGGAAACAGAAATCTATGTTCTCTGAAGTAATCTAGTAGTATCATAACAACATTTTACATAAAATGCAAGTAAGTTTACTTTTAGTTGGCGGATATAACTCTTATCACCTAATTAATTGCTCTGCTTTTCTGTAATATGTTTAGATTTTGCGATCAAATACGTTTTGTGACACTATTTTAGAATTCTAACCGATATGTCTCTAGTCAATGTTATCTGAGTTAAATACTTATAGCACTTTCTATCAAATAAAGCATATCACAAAAGTGTTATTTAACATTTGTTTTATCTCTTTCAAATGTCAGTTTTTTTTATTTATTAGCAGTAGGATTAAATATTTCATTGATGTCCTTAACTAAAACGTGAGACTAACTAAGATATTTATCTTTAAAAATTCATTCAAAGTATAATAAGAATTGACTTATGACTTTTACAGGAGATAATAAATAGCATTAGATTTTATGAAAAAAGTCAATATCATGCTGAGTTGAAAATAAATTCAAAAAGGTTAAAATATTTGATGAACTGATCTACAATTAGTATATGGATCTGATTGTCACTTCATTTAATCAAAATTAACACTTACATACACTACTATAACTTCAAAATTAAAACTTATAAAACGGTATCAAAATGAAATAAAATCATTCATATTGTAATCTTTATGATCAATCATAATTATTAAATATTTTATATTTTTCTGAAAAATATGAATTTTTCTCTTAAGAGCAACTCCACAACTAGTGGCCTTAATCTACACATCCATAAATAAAAAATTCCACGAAAAGAAAGGCAATCTAATCTAGATTATCTATATCCATTCTGTTGTTCAATACTTGCTGTTAAACGGCATATAAATACATTATCCCTCAATATATCTTACAGTGCAGTACTCACAAAGTTCCTAGAGATACATAAACTATTTCTAAAATTCTTAAAAAGTATGAAAACGTATCTGTGTCTCGTCTGCAGTAAAAACTAATTCAGTTAAAATATTAACCGACGCCTCGGAAATTATGACAGAGACGCTAGAAAGTGCGCTGGCACCATTATTGATTATTGGATCATTTTTCAATTTGTGCATGATCGAATATCCTCGTGGACAATCGAGGCCGTATCTCTCTTACCTGTATGCTTTGACAATATGGAACTTTTTTATATACTTTTGTTTCTATGAATTTTATATTATTTGCTGTCTGGCATTATATACTTGGACGATTTCGTATCGTTGCTCATCATTATATTAATTCTCATCAGTTTCTGTCGTTTTAAGGTAAAAAATTTTTTAATGTATCGATCCCTATATAATAATACTTAATCTTTTAATACTACTTACCTCTTATTTAATAGTATGTTTAATTGAAAGCATTAAAGGAGTCTTAAATTCACAATTATAGATAAATATAAAATTATAAGAAGTTTTTTTAAAAGACTTTCGGTATCGTCAATCATGACCTATTTTTAGTCAAACTCAAGCTATGCCATAAGTCTATCCCCTTCGGTCCTCTCACTAATCTGCTCGTTCCTTATAAATCACACACAGCAAGTCATCATATATAATCCTTTTCCTCTTTTATCCTCTCCTTATGCTGTTCTCTTTGGGATTCAAAGTAGCATTCTCCGACCTCTTTTTAATATATTTGTCTCTAATTTGTCTATTATAATATTTTTCTGTTCTCCGAGCTCTTCCATGTACGCAGACAACATAATTCTTCTCAAATCCTTTCATTCGACTGCTTTAGCAGTCTATTTTGTTTTAAATAAAGATCTAAAATCTCTTGCCAAATGGTCTTTTAATAATTCTGCATCTAAATCTCTCTAAATCATTCTTGCTAATAGTCGATTTCTCAAAATTATTACTCATATTCAATCTTTCCCTTAAGGGCTTTAAAGAGAGTAAAATTTTGAAAAACTCGATTTTTTTAAATATTTTGAAAAAAACAATCAACCTTGAGATGCTAAAATATTTTTCGCAATAAAAGTTTCTTATTTGAAATAAAGGGAGGAATTATATATACTTATATACTCGCGATTGGCTAAAACGGCTCGCCATTATTAATATTTCAGATTGATAGTATTTTAACATCCATTTTGGCGCACAGTCACATTTGAGATTAATTAAATTCATGAACTTAAAATATTATATTACTCGTCACTTTCAACTTTGATCAATCCTTAGGTGCTCTCTACTATATTATGTTGTTACATTAACTTGGTTGGTTCCAATTTATTAAATTTATTAATTTAAATTTGTGCAGTAAACATATATATAGTAATCTGAAAATAAAATTTCAAATTCGTTTTTCTTAAAATCATTTTTTTCAATCTGATTGACAGCAAATAAAAAAATTTACTCGACTTATTGACTTGGTGTAAATTGCATTTTATTTAGGAAACTTATTTCTACCTTATGCATAAGAGAAACTAAAATAACTGGTATGTGTGTAGGTGATTGTTGCGCGCGGTCGATGTCTGTGTGTGCGTGCGTGTATGTATGATTTTAATTATTGCTTCATCACTTATCGTTATCTTACAAGGAAGGTTAATCAATTCAAAAATTCAGGAAATTCTGAAACATTGTGTGCAAATAGAGTAGTTTATCCACAAAACTATTTTTTGCTTGTGCGGAATTACTGTTAATATGATGTCTTTTCTTTCTGACATAACGTATGGCGACATAACGCCCAAGAACTTACAAGGAAAAGATTAGGCAATTCAAAAATTCAAAAAATTTTGAAAAATTTTAAAACATTTTGTGGAAATAGAGTAGTTGTCCATAACATAAAAGTGTTTTTATTCGTGCGGAATTACTGTTGATATAATATCTTTTCTTTTTCAAGTATGTTGCAATATGCTGCTCTATCAAAAGTAAAAATTAAATGAACGATATTTTATAAAAATAACAATTTATTTATTCACATTTTGTTTTTAATTGTCTGAAATATTTTGTACATTCCTTTATGTATATCATAAAAATATTTGACTGATTTTAGATTTAATGCACTGTTATTATTGTTATTGTTGTTATTGTTGTTGTTATTGTTGATGTTGTTACATAAGTTCATATATTTTAATAATTGCTGCTGCACTGATATTGTGTTAATGAATTGTATTGTATTTACGCTATCTCGTGCAGCCGACGTGGTATGAGACGAATACTACGGAACGCGTATACGTAGGCGTATATACGTTTCCGTTTATATCTGAAAAATAGTTCTTTGAAACATAACTATAATATACATCATTTCAGTGTCAAATGCTCTTTGATTTGCGTTACATAAAAATTAAAAGGAGTGCGAATGGACTATAAAATAAATAAATAATTGAAAACAAATTTTTTTATTGTAGTCCTAAAGTACTCTTGAAACCATTCAAATTTCATTTCGGAAATTTTTTCGTATCACTTATAGTTTCGACGATATTCGCTTCAAAAGAAAAAAATTTTTTTTAAAAAGGCATTTCACTTCCTAAAACTGTTTTGTTCCTCACGAACAAAAAATAGTTTTGTATTACTGATGAACTACTTTATCTATACACAAAGTTTCTGAATTTTTTGAATTTTTGAGTTGCCTAGTGTCCCTTGTCAGTTCCGGTTTGCTGGTAGGCTATAATAGCAGTTTTGTTGATGCCTAACATTTGCAAGCTAATTTAGTGTATCATATTTTGTGTTCATGTGTATTTCTTTGTTAATACATAATCTTTTTCATAGATTTATAAACTAAATTAAATTATATTATTTATAAACTAAATTAAAAAGAAATTTTTTGGACAGATCAACTTTAATGCTTACATCATTATAATATAACTCTCTATCTGTCACATTTTCTGTACACATGCAATAACAATTTTTACTCAAATATAAAATTATAATAACTTTTTTCTGTATCGCATAAGTGATCAACATGATTTTTTTAAAGGAATTGAAAATGTGTTTACACGAATTTGCTATAATAGACGACACATTAAAAACTATCGGAGTTCTAAAGGAATACCAAAGACTACGAAATTGGATAATTCGAACAATAATCGGATTGATTGTATACGTTTTTTGTCAGTTAGCTCCTAATATTATTTTTTTTTAATTTTGAGTAATGACATAAATTTAACTTCTTTTGTTATTATATGTATAATGCAAAATACGTTTTTGATAAATTATCCATCAAATTATCCGTCGTTATCTTAAATGCTGTAATTTCTGCTATTCTTGGGTTAGTATTATATCTGTGTATACATTTACTTTGTAAGCTCTTTTTATTGACATTGTGCGTGAAAATGTTTACAGTGTGAAATACATAAAAACGTTTTGGTAACATATAAAAATTAGAAGCTATATATCAATGATCTTGACAATATATGTATGTTTTCTGTATTGTCTGTCAAAATATGTATATACAATACTTATATTGAGTTTTAAAAATATATTAAACAGTAATTACTTAAAATAAATAAAAATTACTTAAAAAATAATTAATCACTACTTTCATGTTACATATTTATAAGATATAAGCATCTTTAGAAATCGCTGTGAAGGAAGAAAATGTTGAGTAATGTAATTGAATAAACATACGATCAAAATTTTCACCTCCAATGAACTTGATCTTGATATATAACGTTAAAAAAAAGTAATAGAAAAAGCATAAAAGTTTCATCTTCGTACTCGCAGAATACAAATATTTAAACGGCCCCATAGCGCAATATAAAATTGATTTCTGCTGTGAAATTTTTACTCTTCGCAAATGTCCCTGCGATTCGCCTTTGATGCATAAAGAGATGAACATGAGCGATGTAACTTCACAGTTTCAAATATATTGGAATATGACGAAGTGACGTGATGTGATGTTTGGAATTCACTGCTAAAGATTTTCAGTAATTTTTGCGCGTTTTGGTTAAGAAAATATTAGGTATAAAATTTTTGCAAAAAGTGATTGGAATTGGAAATTTACATTTATAAAAATTTTCATATAAAAATGAATGTTAATGTAAATGTACCAGTGAGCGGATGTGTAAATCCGGATATTAACAACGTTAGTTTATTTATATTATTATTTAGAGATGCTTCGCATAATATGTTAAGGACAGAATATCGGATATCTGTCGTCAAATTCTTTTCTTTCGTATTCAATTATCCAACTGGATAACAGATTTTCCGGATATCCTGCGAGATATTCGGAAAGAAACTTCCAAAGAAAAAAAAAATGGCATGGTCCTTTAACCAAAGATGATTTTTAACAAAAGGTCCTTTAAGGGTCTTTACGTTTTAAAGTAGATTTTAAAGGCATTCTTTGAGAATTTTTTTAATAAATAAAAATTTAAGTATAGTCAAAAACTAATACAAGTCTAGAAAGTACGTACAATATACGTATTAAAAAAATATATTTTTTGTAGTATTAATTTTTAATATAACAGTAATAAGATGATGTTGAAATTAGGCTTGTATCACAAAACAGTGATTAAAGTACAGATCATATTGTTGGTCTGATAGCAAAAATAAAGCTATTTCTTATAATGAATGGATTTATAATTCTCGCCCTGAATTCTCGAATAATTAATATCATATTTTTAAAATAGTTCGAAAAAATAATTCTAATTTTTCTTACATTTTTCCTTTTATTTGATCTTCAAAAAAATAGAATTACGTAGATTAATTCTAATATTATTAATTCTAATACTATTAATTCTAATATGGGGATAATGACGTGTTCTCTGAGTATAACTGTAAAAGTAGAAGTCAATTAGATTTTTTTTGGAATCTTGATTGTTGGAAGTGCGCTCTCAATACTATATATATAGAGGGTAATACGCGTGCTACCGGCCGAGCAGTAAGTTGGAAGAAGGTGGCCGGAATGGCCGTGTGTGGACGAAAAGAAACAAGATCGGACGGGACTTCCGCTTATTGTTTTCGCCTTTATAATTCTAATTTTTACTACAGTTGTTACTATGGACAATCCGAATAGTATGTTCCTTTTGTGTTTTATAATAAAGTATTGTGTTTGTGTATAATACAAAGAAGTATCTACAAAGAATTCTTTATTGAGAACCTTACGATCTCGAAATCGTGGCTGCAATATTTTGGCGTTCGTGATAGGATTGTAATTTCGTTGTAGCAAGCAGAGATCGTAAGAAAGTAATTCGTAAACATGGATTAAGTAAAGTTTTTTTTATATTTATATGTAAAGTTAACACTAAAAATAACACGATCCGTCTTTACAAGAATGTACACTTCTTTTCGGACTGAGCAATCGAAAGATTGCTCGTCGGATATAACCTCGTTGCAAGTCAGTTTCGCGTTGCTAACAAAACGAGTGAATTTAATGAGCTAAATCAGAAGTTGCAAATCTTGATGATCGAAGCTGGAGAGTCTGAAGAAGCCATTAGAAGAGAGGCACAGCACGCAGATGAGTATGCTACGAAATATCATTAGGTCGAAATATCAAAGGTCGAAATATTATCAGGCAAACCTGTCTATCAGAGCGGAAGAATGAACTCGAAGCGCTGATACTGCTCAGATAACATTTATGTTGCATAAGATATCTCAAAGATGTTATCTGAGCGATCTCACTGCAACGGACTATTAGGACAATACAAGTAATACAAGAAAGTATGTTCATTAAAATTGCCGAAAATCGAATTAAAGAAGTTTGGCGGATACCAAAGATTAACCTTCGTTTTGAAGTACTTTTAAGAAAATTCATGAAGACGCAGCAATGTCGAGGAAAGATAAACTCCAATATCTAGTGCAGTTTATGTAAAAACTTGCACGTGTTTGAAGTAGTGAATAGTTTTCCACTAACGGTAATTATGAGAAAGCCATATACAGTCTTGAGTCTCGATTCGGCAAAAAAGATTTATTGATTAAGTGCGTGAATTTTTAAAGTTGGTCTTAAGTAAGAATAAGAATGTGTCTCTCACAATATATTTATGATAAATTAGAGGTGCATATACGAGCACTTGAGACTTAGGTGTGATGACAGAAATGTGCACAGCATGTGTTATTTCCTTTGGTAGAGTCCTTACTGCCTGAAGAGACCTTACGTACATGGCAACGAACAAGAGTCCATTTAATTTCTCATTCTGGCGCGTCTGTTGTAAATGTTACAACAGATGTTGCAAAAGATCATCTCATTTAATGATTTTTCTAGGAAGAGAGGTCGAAAATGAGGAACATATTCAAATGGCAATGACATGCTTCAAGAGCAATGATTTCCGATAAAGGACAAAAATAAATCGAAAGATGAACGAGATCCAGAGATAGCGACAGCATCTAATGTCATTATTAATGAAAGAAGCAAAGCTGCAGCGATGTATGTTCTGTGGAGCCAGTCATGACATTTTGAGTTATGAAACGACCAGAAGTATGTACTTGGAGAAGAGATTTCAAGCTGCAAAAGACAAGCAGGACTGTTTTAAAGTAGGACCCAGTAAAAGAGTACTTGCCATAACAAAAGCAAAATGCCCTTGATGCGGCAAAGGATTGTTGAACAATGTTTGTTGATATGTAGAACCTGTTAAACAAAGATGAGTCAAAACAAATGAGAAGAAGCCTAATGAACCAGGTTTTCACGAGAGAAACAGTTGTCTCGCGAACGTCTTTTCGAGTGCAAAAATATTCCTATCTACACTAAAAGTCAAAATTGGACGAGGTGAATCCAAAAGGCTTGGTGAATATTCACGCTATAGATACTGGATCATATAGATTTTATGTTTTGGAAAAGGTAAATAAATAATTCGCGCGATGTCCTGCAATTTTTCGACGCAGTCAATGTACTCACACGGAAACCTTTTCGTGGAAGAAGATCGAAATCCTCCGCGCTGAGCTTGCAAAATTCGGAACGTACAATTTTTAATTTATTTTTGTCGAGATACGACGCCAATTTATCGAGGATTGCATCTAGAAATTTGAAAGAATCAATGAATCTTAATTTTACACCATTTTTATGAAAATTCTTTTCATTTTTGTTTTTGGTACTATCGACATGTTTAGTGAATGAAATATATTTTTTCTTGGTTGTCGATAGTACATCTACATGTTCATCGTACGCAATAGCAATTTCTTCAATTATAAAGTGGGCATCATAGCCCGATAAATTGTGAAATACGATCGGAATGTAGAACGAATTTTTATAATTTAAATTACAATTTGAATGCGCTGGACTACGGTATCTACCGGTGAGATGATGATGATCGTGTATCATCCGGCGCGAATGGTTTCTCGCAGATGTGACAACGCGCCGCGCTATAGTATGTCTCCCATTGCTGTTTAAACAACGTTTCTATGGACACATTGGAGGATACGATATTTTTCACGCGATGTGCCAAATCGTTGAGTTGCGCGAACCACGTTATACAGTCTTCATCGCGATGGAAGTAATATGATGATAATATGTCGTCGTACGCGCATCGTACGTAATAGCCTATGCTAAACGCTTCATGCTGCTGATACGCGTACGACACCTCTTTTTTGTCGGATTCTGTCTTACGTAGGACGCACTCCAGGTCGGCGTAGAACGGCACTCATTCCCGGTTGCTGTAATTGCCAAATTCGAACTACTTGTCGTCCTCGCTCGGTAATCGAATGGCGCAGTTGTTGATCTTCTGGCAGTCCACTTCGTGCAATTGCAATTTTTCGCACGAACTGAAGTAATGGAGACACCTGTAAATAATAAAGAAATCATTTTTCACTATTTCTTTTTTACTGTTTTATTATTAGCTTTTCTTATTATACTTACCGATCGCAGAAAAACTTCTTGTTTTTTTCTCACTAATCTGCGAACTCACGAGACGCGATAAATTTTTTATTCACGCAAAGTGTCTAATGCTGTCGTTGTGTGAATCTTGTAGATACAGGAGATTGATATGCTTCTCCTTCTTGTTATCGATGAACCGCAGAGGAAGAACTTATTTATTCTCGATGCCATACATGTTAATCGACACCGCGTTCAATCATTCGAATTTAGAAATATCTTTTAAAGTCATTGGAAACTCAATGTTTGTGAGATTCAATACTGTCGTATAATGCGGATAGGACGATTCCCGTATATTTTTCAGCTGGGTAGAGCGGCGACCATCGATCACGCGAAGCATTGTCCGTCGTACGAACACTGATTACCGCTCGTTTCGTCGCTGTTTCGTGACACTTCGATGTCATCCCGCACGGGATTTAGTTTCACATTGATAGTCAAATTCAATATACGTAACAATGCCCACTCGCGTTCCTGGAACTCTTTGAGCGATACTAGGATAGGCTCACTGGCGTGCTGTTCGTACCACTCGCGCAAATCGGTGTATCTCGCTGTTCTTTGTAACTATGCTCTTATTAGCACGTTTATCCTTCATCACGAACTCACCGTTGAATGCGGTGTTTACTCTTACACTACCATATCTTTCTACAGCGTCTCGCACTTGCTCTAGAACTGCACTGCTAGCGTCTTCTAAAAACCGCTGCGGCTGGATGTGATTAGAGTTTATCACCGCACCTGTCAATATACGACTCTCGAACGCTGCGTCGATCTCGCCAGACAAGAGAGCATTCGTTGTTATTCGCGTATTCGCCACTCGCGTACTCGCCATCAATGTGCACGAAACGTCACTTCAATTGCGACTTTGCACCCGCGAGTTTGCATCGCGCGATCCTCGCCACCACGGATTATCTGTATCCAACGATGAGGCGCGGACGCTTGGCACGACAAAGTTCTTCAAGCTGCTCGATGCACTCGTCGCATCGTTTGCAGCCACGCGAAACACTTCACCAGAGTAACGACCTAACCGCATTGCTCCAACAGTTCGCATTCTACTCGCTCATGATTTTTCACAGTTTTTAGATCACGTCGCACTCTTTCACGGAGTACTTGCACGTGACTCGTTCACACACGTTGCAACATCACCACATATCTAGAATATCATAACGTTCACCTTTTCATTATATTTGTTTGCGAAAGTGCACTGTTCGCACTCAAAGTATTGTTCGTCTATTGGAAAACAGTTTTAGTGCAAGATCGCAATCACGAAATTCCATCCATTCCATATATTGTCAATAATCAACAGTTCAACACATTTTTCATTACCCGCGGGAATCTTAATGCACATGCAACCTTGGCTCTTATCTGATTTTCTTCGTCCAATAATAATCATCCTTTATTACATTGACATTTCTATTCCACCAATCTCTTTTCATATTCATCGTCCTCGTAACATTTGTCTCGTAACCATGAGTATACTTTCTGTCGCGCGAGTAAAGATCAGACAGAAACGGGCTCTTTAATAACTATTCCATGTTTCTTATCACGTATACCTAATTCTCAATCGTGTAGGAATTGCATCGGTGATATTCGCACATCTGTGTCTCTTTTTTGCGAATTACCGAGAACATACAGCACATCATCTACATTATAGTTTTCCCACATATTTTCCTGTTCACAATAGTTTTTTTCAATGTATGCAGAGTGGGCACATGTTGCACGAGAATATACTGTATAAAGGTTCTCTGCAATTAGTGCAGACTTGCCGTCTAGCCTATCGAAAGAACCAGTCTCATGCTCCCTGTCGTGATATATTCCTACATCGTTAATATCTAGCTATATGAATCATCCATGCTGTGCATAATTAAAGCACCACCCGTTGTATAATAATTGTGGATCATACAGTGCTTAGTACGAGCGTTCAACGTACGGATTTCCGGAGCCAACACGAATTTTTCTACATGATCGATTTCATACTCGCTCATATCACTAGCACATCTACTATCGTTGGATTGCATTTCTTCGTCAGATGACTCTTGGTCCATTATATTCTCAAAATCTACTTTCATTTCTTCGAACACTTCGAACACTTCGTCTCTGATATTCGCGAACTGTTCCGGATCCATGTTTCTATATTCAGCTACGTTAATTACCATATGTTCTTAATATTTCTGATATTCTTGACTTTTACATCGTCCATTATGTTCCCAAATTCTATTTCCATTGCTTCAAATAACTTGTCTGCATTCACACCATCTATGTCCTCAACGTCTACACGATGGTCAACCATACTTTTCGCATTATACTTATTCGGTAATCTTTAAAGGCGCTAACTGAGGTGCTGCGTGCTTATGACCCATTATATATTCCATTTGTGACTTCTTTGTCCCTTTATCTACCATCCCTATTGGGTCGCAGTAGTGACGACATGTCACCGATCTCTTTTTAGAAAAAATAACGTTATCGATGCTTCTCTCTTAACGCATCGCGACGTGTCATCGATCTCACGGTTCTTCCTAGATAAATATTTTTATCGATGCTTCTGATCTTGAAAGAAAGAACTGTGAGAACACATCAATGATGTGTCACCTAGACAAAACATCTTCGCATTATAGTGCCGCAGCGCATTTTGGGATGGACGTGGGGTCTGCGGCGGCCCAAAATGCATTTTGGGATGGACGCGGGGTCTGCGGCGGCAGCGGTCCGAAAATGAATTTTGGGGTGAACGCGGCGGCGGGGTGGCGGCGGGATGTGGGTGACGGTCCCCAGTGATACGTGATGTCACAACATGGCGGCATCACGTATCATTATAACCTATAGCGCCGGGGACTTCTCGCGCCATCCTCCTCCTATCCCGCGCCTACCAATACTTCTCGCGCTCCCGTTCAGCCCCATGGGTTAGTACTCACCTTGTTGTACTATTGATATTATTGTACTTTTTATGATGCATAATAATGCTGTCCTTTTTAAAAGCATAATTGCAGGGTAAAATGCTGTGTGGAATTGTTCACAAATAATTTCTTGTCTTTGGAGGCTTGTTCTAATCTAAAACTTTATAAGTTTCAATTTTTAGGAAAATCGAAATATTTGTTTTTATACAATAATATTTATGTTGTAATATGCAATTGTTTATATTGTAATATGCAATTATTTGTAAAATTTAAAAAATCTAATTTATAAAATTAATTTGACAAATCAATATTTGGCCATCTTTCTCAATGTAGGTATGATCTTCATGTTTACCAATAACACGTTGCTGGTATATATGCAATATTCATCACGTAGAATAACGTGTCTTTTGAGTGATCTTATCTCTTTTAAAGTATAGCAGCCCGATAAAAAAATTTTTATACATAATTATGCATAAACACTTTGTACACAATTTATAACCGTTATAAATAAACTACGTACGAATTAGTCATGTATAATCATTTATGTATAATTATGTACAAAAATTTTTTTACCGAACTATACTTTAAAAGAGATAAGATTACTCGAAAGACATGTCATTCCACGATGAATATTGTAATAATAACGTGTTATTGATAGTCATTGAAGACATATAATGAGGAAGATCAAGTAATGATACATTCATTTGTCATTTTGAAATTAATATGACAAACAATATTGCATATTACAATAAAAATATTACAAAAACAAATGTCTAGAAATTGCTATAGAAATTAAAATTTAAAAAGTTTTAGATTAGAATAGTTTGAAGACGAAAAATTACTTGCGAATAATTGTTCTGTTCACATATTACTTTGTAAAATGTGAACAGAACAATTATTCGCAAGTAAATTTACAAAACAAATAAAAAAAAAACAGTGCTATTATTAGGTGTACAACTTTGCTTCCGCCGTTTTCCTATAAATGGCTTTAGCGGTAAGTGGTGGTCAAAATAAATAGATATAGACGAAAATAGATCATAGACGTCATACAATAAACTTAGGCATCTGTCAACATAACCCCATAGAAACATTAGTCGATCATTTGTATCTGCATCATAAAGTTATTCTCGATTGAAAGTCAGTTTACGAGCCAAATTCTCATTTGCGGCAGGTTTTAATTTTTTGCTTCAATATGAAGAAATCTGCGACTGCGGCTCATCGAATGCTCTCAAATACTTATGATGAGGTCGCTGTTAGTGAAAGAACGTGTCGTGAGTGGTTTCAACGCTTCAAGAACGGTGATTTTGACGTCGAAGACCGGCACAGCGGTGGAAGAGAGAAGATTTTCGAAGATGCAGAATTGGAGGCATTATTTGAGCAAGACTCGTGTCAAAATCAAGAAGAATTGGCACAATCATTGGGAGTGACTCAACAAGCCATTTCAAAACGCCTCAAAGCAATGGGAATGATTCAGAAGCAAGGAAATTGGGTGCCGAATTGAAGCCGAGAGATGTTGAACGGCGTTTGTTTGCTTGTGCTGCTTGAAAGGCAAAGACGGAAGAGATTTCTGCATCGCATTGTGACTGGGGACGAAAAATGGGTTCATTACGATAATCCCAAGCGCAGAAAATCATGGGGAGTTCTCGGCCATGCTTCCATGTCGACGGCAAAACCGAATATTCACGGCTCCAAGGTCATGCTCTGTATTTGGTGGAACCAGCTCGGTGTAATGTATTATGAACTGTTAAAACCGACTGAAACAATCACAGGCGATCGGTATCGAACGCAATTGATGC
>NW_017259404.1:1142356-1145149 GCF_001594045.1 Atta colombica
ATACTTATCTATAATAAAATACATGCATATATTTAGTAATAAATAGTAAATTTTAATTTTTATCGACTTAATTTTATCAAAATGCTTTACATTGTTTTAACAATGTTGTCATAAATATATGAATTTAATTAAAAATGTGTGGGCACAAAGATTTGAGATAAATCAAATGAGTATGTATTAGCGGGATTAAGGATTAAAATTTTCGAAAGGAACAGAAAAATATAAGAAATTAAATTTCAAACATGTAATAAATTTTTAAGTATAAAAGCAATTTTAAGTATAAAAGCAATTCTTTAAAATACCACTAGTCTCGGATTCGGAACTTCTTGTACAGTTAATACCTGAGACATTTTTATATTCATACATATAAAAAATTAAAATAACGCACATATTTTATTATGCTTAAATATAGGTACTTCTTTGTAATCATTATTCTACAAAAAAAATCATTAATTTTTAATAAAAGATGATTTTTAGTAATATGTTAGAACAGTGCTGGTATTTATTTGTATGTTTCAGTCGATTTTTAGCTTGGTTTTTATCCCTTATTTCACCAACTCGGCAATTAGGTTACTGGCGGGTTGATGAAATGAGGGACAGGAATCAAACTCGGTCAAAATGTGCAAGTAAATCCCAGCACTGCGTTAGAACATATTTTTACATATTTAAATATTTTAATTTAAATATTATTTTAAAGATGCGATAAAAACTGAAATTAACATCCTGCCAAAATTATTACTATTATAAGTCTAGAAGATTTGGAATTCATAACTTCCTATAAAAAGACAGTGCTTGATGAATAATTTAACTTTTCTTTGTGAGGATAGATTTTATGAATTTTATGTGAAATCAGTATACATTAAATTTGCTTTTCATAATAAAATTGTTCTTCTTTGTTCTTCTTTGTATCGAATAATCAAAAAGTGAAAGTATATTTATAAAACTTCATTAGATGAATTTTAATAAATTTTATAATTGTAAGTAACAATTAAAAGTAAATACGATTTATTTATTGTTGATATTTCATTCCGTTAATACTACAATAACGATTAATTCAATAAAATGTGTTACCATACAATATATATATTTTTGTATAATCCCGCAATATTAATTTTTTAATTATGCTACTATGCAATGACGTCATTTCTATTGTATTTTGAACGGCTTATAGTTGTACCTTATTAAATATACAAGAATTATTCATTAATAGGATAAATTTTTCTTGTTAATTACCCGCAGAATATCTTACTGATCAAACATACCTTTTTGTTAATTATTGGGGCATTTTGTTTTATGCATAATGTATTTTTTCTTATTGTTCATCGAATGTAAACAAGGATAAATGATGGATCATGCACCTATAATTTATAAGGTATTTAAGTAATATGTAACACAGAGAAATTCAAATTAATTCTATTGCTAACTTTAAAATTTCTATGCATTTTTTTCAAAATTATATTAACGGAGGAAAGAGATAACATTTTCTCGTCATGGTACATACAATTTTGTTCCAATTCCAAACACTACAGAAAACAATACGACGGCATAAAATAATACAGCATATTCGTCCAATTTGTGTCGACTGCCACAATAATTGCATTGCTATTATGTACTGAGATTAAAGTTAATAATTCTGAGATTAAAGTTAATAATTCATATGCCCATTATTTAGCTTATTATTTAAAAATGTGAAATTAAACTGAAAAATATTAAACAAAGTATTATAATAAATAATATAATATAATATAATAAGCAATATATAATAATACTTATAATAAATTTAATTCTAGTTATAAAATCTTAAATCTTGTAATAACAATGTCAGAAATACTTTTTGATTCTGACAAGATCAGAGATTTTGTTTAAATATAATGCATTTAATTATATATCCGCACGTGTATTTTATTTATATCAAAACATAATCAAACAAAATTTTTCATGCATTATTGCGAGAATAGAAGTTCTGTTAGATACTTGCATCAAAATTATTGTAGCGGACAAAACTGTAAAATACAAAGAAAGAAAGTGTGCTACCATTTTATTTAATAAAAACAGTTTCATTATATTTTTTACTTAAATTGATTTTTCATCTTATCCACTTCTAAAAATCATCCACATATGGTGGCAAGGTGACGAAATTGATATGTCCTTAAAAAAATTAAATTTTAAAGAATTGTAATTTATTTAACAACTTTATAATTTTTACAAATGATAACTAAGACTATAGCGAACTTAAAAAAAAAGTCTCTTCACTTCATCACAGAAATTAGGAAATATCGACAAACCTTCGTCGTCTTACTTCTTTTTCTCCTATACCTTATACGTGAACAGTTTTTGATATTTAAAATTAAGATGCAAGTTTTGCACCTGAACAACGCCACTTTGACATGTTTAAAATTAAGGGATTATTCCCTAAAACAAAATGATTATAATTTCTTCGTAAACCTTCGTGTTTTAATCATCCTTTTCATGTGCATCATAGACAACTATACTACTAATTATGTTTAAATATATATTATTTGACACAGTCAGTGTTATACTTGACTGTATACGGCTGTACGAGATGATTTAACTCTTATTATTAGGAACATAATAAATTATATCGCGAATGCCGATTATAATCGGCATATACGGATCGCTTTGTGGATGCCGGACATAGCCGGCGTTAGGAACAAAAAGGTTTAGTTCAAAAGAATTATTTGTAAAGAAGATCTAGAATACGTTCTATTATATATATATGAATGTTGTATTTTGAAATTAAAAAAATTAATTATTAATATATATTTAATTATT
>NW_017259404.1:1145249-1178503 GCF_001594045.1 Atta colombica
TTTTAATTTCAAAATACAACATTCATATTAATGTATGAATGTAAATAATGAATTAAATTTAAGTCAAATTTAATACATTTTCAAGACTAAATTATTTAACTACAATATTTTAATTAAATTAAAATATATTGAGAATAGAAGATCAATATATAGAAATTATTAAAAAATAAATAACTCAAAATGGATATAATACAATTGAATTTAATGTATTGTATTCTTTTATATGTGTTATTGGGATATTTGTACAGTAGTACCAATTACAAAACCTATATAAACTATTACATTCAATTCTATATGCCAAAATGCATTGAGCTTATTTTACAGAATATTTATAGTATGAACAGAATATAAATATTATATAGTAGAATTGACAACATGACAATAGAATATTGATAGTATGAAATAACTTTCAAAAACTCGCATATGTTATATAAAATAAAAAATAATTTTTAAAACTTTTTTCAGCTTATCTTTACCTATGGCGTTAAAATGTATCGTAAAATGTATATAAAAAAATAACGCAATTGTTATGTCCCAATAACGTAATGTCCCAATTTTGTACGTAATCATTCCATGAAATTTAGATAGGTGTTCGAATTTTGAGTTCTAATTAGTAAAATTATGCATAAAATAGTTAAAATTCTGTATAAAATTTTGTTGTAATTATTGACTTGTTTATGTAAGTCTTCACTGAGATTATAATTGGATAATTTGTAAAGAATTGCTCTGTCTCATTTATCTAAAATTATATTAATGTAAAACGAAAGTTCATAATAAAACTGAAAACTTTACATTCAATGAATACGATTTTGTCATTTCAAACAAAAACTTTGACACGTGTAATTTCATAGTTGTTTGTGTTTATTATTCTAATTATAAGTAATTATTAATGCTTTTAATCTACTGTTATTATACCTTATAGTAAACGGTTTGACATACATAGTTTAATGTGAGAAATAAAATGCTATTAAAAATGAAAAATAGATATATAAATGCTTGTTAATATTAATCAATGTCCCTATATGTCCATATATGCTGTCCAAATAATTGATACATAGATAGATATGCAGAGCGATATAGTAAGTATATCATGTAAGTAAGTATATCATTTGTATTAACATTTGTACTATGAATATTACGTTTAGTTTGCGTGATATAAGACACAGTTGTAGGGTGTCTCATTTTAACTGTTGCATCAAATTATCTCGAAACGATACGAAAAAGTATTTCAAAGAAACGATTTCAAGCGGAACATACTTTTTTAAATACTTTTTAAACATATTGTTTACATTCTTTCTTTTTTAGCAAACATCTAAAAGATATTAGGTTGACAATTTAAGGCTGTATTAGATGTACAGTCTCTACAAAAAAAATTGAATTTGGATGTTTAATATTTACATTTCAAATAAAATATATACATATAAAAGTTGTGTGAATAAGATTATATTTTTGTTTAATAACACATTTTTGTAGTATATTTATTTTAATTGTTATTATTTTCAATGTTAAATGTAAAAATTCTTTAATGACAAAAAAATTTTCATTTTTCTTTTATAAGTGCTTTAAATATACACATAAAATAAGTAAAGTTTCATTACGATTCAATGATTACTTTAGAGATAGAGAACAAATAAGTATTTTGTTTATTTACTGGAACTAGTTCATGCAAGGTAACTCTGTATATATAATCCTGAATGCATAACTTATATTAAGAAATTGAGATGTTTGTCATTTATTCTACAATATACAATGTATTTCCATATATTTTTACTAAAATACAGATTTTAAAAAATACTACTATTTATCAAAACTTATTATCCAGACAATAAACCGTTACTTTTGTAGCATTATTTTTAAACGTGATTTAAAATAATTTTTTTAACAATTTTGTTATCATTTTGAAAATATGAAACATCCTTAATTCTCTGCTTCTACATTTAATCGATTATAACATCTATTCAAATATTGTATATTAAAATTTTTTTCCGTATAGTTTTAAGGGGAAAAACATTCATATTGTAATAGCACTTACACATAGACGATTTACATGTCATTGATACGTCATTACATATTACTACATCAATATCACGCACATATAGGTACATGTAAATTTTCATTTAACAGTAACTTCTAATAGGACATCTACGTTCAATTTTATGAAATCCACGTTGCTACATCGTACAAACTACTCTGTGGACTACTCTTTCATAAATATAAATTGTACAGCTTTTATATGAAGCAAATGTTGTTACGAAAATGTTATAACAGCTCTGGAGCATTATATTGTATGTGGATTAAGAAATAATAAAAAAAAATATCAATTTTTGTCATTTCCAGCATTAAGACTTTATTTCGCAGACACGTGATAATGCGTATTCTGCGTAGGATTTCAAATGAATAAAAGAGAAAAAAGTAATTGTTATACAAAAATTATACCAGATGTATAAGCTTAAATTCGCTGTTTTTTAGTCAGAAAAACATATTTTTTTTCCTAGGAAGCAAAAACAAATTTATTCAAAGTACTTGCCCTCGCTAACTCTACATTTTTCCCATCTTTCGGACAATTTGTGTATATCAGATGCTAAAAAAATTAGTTAAAATTTTAAGATAACATCAGAAAAACGAAGTTGATTGAGGATGGCTCAGATCCTCTCTTTCAATTTAAGGCATAAAAGTCAGCACGACAGAAAATTCGCGAATGAGATTGGCGGTCGTGCGTGACATTTCGTCTAAGCGCTGCGCGCGCGCGCATTTTCTAGAAAATTCGATAAGTCGCTGTTGTCGGTGATATGTGTATAAAATGAGTTTTTCTATTGAAAATAACAAAATAATAAAATCAGTAAAGATCGTGATAAAGAAGAATTTGAAAAAGGCTCATTTTATACACACAATTTAACATGACAATTCTAATTATCAAATGAAAACTTCTCTCCAGGATATTACAAAATTTTCTAAAAAAAGCTTGATTATTCTTTGTATACGTAACATTGAAATTTTCAGGAAAAAGTATATTAAATAGAAAAATCGATTTCGAACTTTCTAAATAATTTGAAGTAAATTTTCTCTCTAAAGAGTAAAAATTAAGGTTGGTCTTGAATAAGAATATTTCAATATTCAATCTTAAAGAATGAAATTTCACTTTTCAGAATGAATTTTATTCTAAACATCTTTCAGAGATTGAACTGATGCTATTAATCAAAATTATTATGAACAAACTTTTAGACAGTTATATAGAAAATTATATTTCTTAATTTTGTCTTACAAAATCAATATTCTTCTTAACTCGTTCACTCTTTAATTATGGTATTAAAACGAAAAACCTACCACGATAGAACCATTCTCCATCCGATGATTCGATTGCTGTCTATAATCATTCAAACGATGTGCAATCGTGATAACGGTGCATTCTTTAAAACTGCTCCTTATCTTGAATTAAAGCATCCATGCTAGAAATAAAGTTTCAAATTGGGGGATGCAAACTCATAAACAGTTAAGTTTTGAAATCTCTCTCTCTCTCTCTCTCTCTCTTTCTCTCTCTCTCTCTCTCTCTCCCTCTTGTGCGTTGCAAATTACAGATACAAAATATATACAATTTTGATGGAAATGTTTATCAATCCAATTTAATTTGAAAAGATTTGATTTCTATTAATCTTAACTTTATTACAAAACGGATATTTATCGTACTGTAACTTGATGTACTCTAGTAAACATATTATGAAAATACTTTATATCATTCGCAATCATTCGCAAAAGTAGCATCTTAATAATAGAAAGCTCATTTACATTCGCTAATTTATTGCTATACTTCATAGCGAAAAAAGTCATGTTCATATCAAGCAAACGAGATTAAAATGGATTGAAAATTTTTACTATCCAAATGCGTATTTTAAATAACGAATATTTTTTTTGAATATAATTGGATTCAACTGGATTCAATTAGATTCAATTGGATGCAATTGGATTGAAAAATTGCATTGTCTATTCAAAATTTTGAATTGAACAATTCGCAATTGTATGTTTTTGCATAGAAAAAGCTAATATTATTTTTAGATTAAAAGACATAGAGATATGCTCCATTCTTATAAATGAATAAAAATACATTCAAGGTTGAAAAGCATTCATTTTAACATTTGTAAATCAATATTTCTGAAAATCTGAATCCATTTCAATTCATATCACTCTATTCTCATTTGATGGGTATTACGATAAATTCTCAATAATCACATCATAACTTATGATGTTACTGTAAAATCATCAAAGACTACATCACATTATTATCTTGATCTGTGTCATAACACAATAAATAATTTTTAATTCATCTGTATAATGTCACACCTGTAACAAAGCGGACATTCGCACAGTACAATAATTTTATTGTTATATCCGTGACAAATATTTGCACATCAACATGATTTTGTTGCGATTATTGTGACTTTATTTGCTATGAAGAATTTATTAATATATAATTAATCAATCAAAATTTATTGTCTTCATCAAATGATATTTAAATACAATCCTAAAGAATCGTAAAGACTCACTGCGAATCAATATTGGCCATGGTTTCATCGAGAACGAGCGATTGTTTTTCAAATTGACTCTGGCCAGGCATATATATAAGAGTTGTATAAGAGTCTGACACTGAAGTTATGACCGCTAGAGAAAATATCGTATTCTAGCGTGACATCATTCAGTTCGACTTGCCGCAACACTTTCCATAGCTTCAAGTCATCATACTGATTAAACGGATCCAGATTGTAACGTAGATTGTAACTCTCGGAAAAGAGCATAGGTTCCTATGGTATAATGAAGATTTGTAGAGCTCTCAGGCCCACCTGCTTGTGTCTCGATTATCGATCTTGATATCATTTTCTAAATCTTCACTGAACAAGCGGAAAAGCGACGAAATCAAGGACTTGCCGGTTCGTCCAACCACTCCAACTTTCTAGCCAAGCTCGATGCATTCAGATTCTATAAAGCCCGATTATGTGATAAAATACAAATAATGTTTGTAAGAACAATTGGTTTATTTTATATCTTCAAAATTGGTGGATCATCCATATGATATTTCATGTTGACATTCTTCAAGATCAATTGTTCTTGGGATGGCCGTGTAAGTGGCGGTGGATTATCCAAGGTTCCTCTTTAGGAAGATTTATGTATTGAAGAATTCTTTCCATGGAGATCATCAGTGACTCGCTAAATTGTTTTATGATGTATTGTAGACAAACGATTAGGATCAATGATTGCGATATTGCTAGACCTGCTTTGCTGCCTTTATACTATTAGGTGTACAACTTTGCTTCCGCCGTTTCCCTACAGATGGCTTTAGCGGTCGAAATAAATAGATCATAGACGTCATACAATAAACTTGGGCATCTGTCAACATAACCCCATAGAAATTAGTCGATTTGTGTCTGTATCATAAAGTTATTCTCGATTGAAAATGTCAGTTTACAAGCCAAATTCTCGTCATTTGCGGGAGGTTTTAATTTTTTGCTTCAATATGAAGAAATCTGCGGCTGAGGCTCATCGAATGCTCTCAAATACTTATGGTGAGGCCGCTATTAGTGAAAGAACGTATCGTGAGTGATTTCAACGTTTCAAGAACGGTGATTTTGACGTCCAAGATCATGGTCTGTATTTGGTGACCAGCTCGGCGTGTATATTATGAACTGTTAAAACCAACTGAAACAATCACAGGCGATCGATATCGAACGCAATTGATGCGTTTGAGCCGAGCATTGAAAGACAAAATGGCCGCAATACAACGAGAGACACGATAAAGTGATTTTGCAGCATGACAATGCTCGACCCCATGTTGCGAAAGTAGTCAAGACATACTTGGAAACGTTGAAATGGGAAGTCCTATCCCACCCGCCGTATTCTCCAGACGTTGCTCCTTCTGACTATCACTTGTTTTGATCAATGGCACACGGCCTGGCTGACCAGCACTTCCGGTCTTATGAAGAAGTAAAAAATTGGATCGATTCGTGGATAGTCTCAAAAGATGACCAATTTTTTCGACGCGGGATTCGTATGCTACCCGAAAGATGGGAGAAAGTAGTGGCCAGCGATGGACAATATTTTGAATCATAAATGTATAACCAGTTTTTTACAATAAAGCCTCGAATTTCGGAAAAAAAACGGCGGAAGCAAAGTTGTACACCTACATTGCTTGTAATATAAAGAATAAAGAAAACTTGCAATAATTTGAAGATTGAGAAAAAGAATCACACGTAGAAATAAGGATTGAAACTAAAAGCTTATTCTACTAATAAATTCTTCTAAGTTGCAGCCTTTTGTATCTTTATGAAATCCTTAGAAAAAAAATTTATCTCTCTTAACTAAGAACCTATTAATTAAATAATTTATCAGTCTCATTCATTGGTATTATAGAAAAACAAAAGCAGGCGAGGAACAGGTACATTATTAAATCCGCAACGATAGCAAAGGCTATCGAGCGTGTTAAAGAGAGATACCACGTGCTGTGACGATCTTGCAACTCATCAAATCGTTTTTTTTAGTTAAAATCGCATTAATTTCTCGATTTCAATGTTGCTGCTTCTGATCGTCGTAAACCATTCAGAGTGGCATTCATGTACGAGGCTTTATGTATGGAACTTTTCAGTGAAAACGCAAAAACATTCAAAAAAACTTCTAAAGAATTTATTAAATTCCAGGAAATGTAAGAATTTTAAAATACGAAAATCTGAATTCTGGCTCTGCATAAGAATCATTACATTTTCACTTAGTAAATGTTTTAATAATATAATGTTTTAATAATATAATGTTTATTGTTGAACGAAAACTTTAATTTCGTATCTTCTAATATAGAAATAAAAATTGCTAAATTGCTTTTAAGACATTTGAAACTAAATATTCAAACAAGTTAATTTGATGAAATTTGTCTTATAATACGCGTCTGCAAAAATGGAATCACGAAGTAATGTCTTTTTTATTGCCATAACTATGTTTGGTAAAAACGGGCAGACTATAACATTGTAAGTAACAAACACGATTTTGGTACAGAACGTTTTAGACAATTTAATTAGCAATCTATAGTAAAAAGATAATACATGGTTGAGTTATTAGTTTGTTGAGAGTCAATCAATGTGACAATCAGTTCCGAAATCATGATTTCCTCTAATATAACATGGTAATATTATTTTATGCATTTAGAGAAAAGTTACCGATACCGCCATACCATTTTGTTTTTAGGTTATTTTTTAATTAAATAAAAGATATTTTTTAATTAAATAAAAGATAAAAATAAAAAACTTTAAATACATAAACTAAATATAAACTAAAATGTGTCTTATATCAGATAATATAAACAGTTTTTATAATACTGTTTGTAATTTTGCAATAATTAATTTATTTGCTAGATAAGCAAAAATGAGCATTCGATAAAATGATCCAAAACTGACACATTAGGCAGTAATATAATATATGCCACTATTCTTTTTCTTTTACAGAAATTATCAATATAAAATATTTATAAGTACAATGTACATAAGATTTTCCAGAATCTTTTCACTTCAGTATAAAACATTTTTGTTAAATTATATGCGTTATTTACTTATTTACTTTATGCTGTTCTGCAAATGTGCAATGCGATAGTTTCTCATATGCTTTGCCATATGTTTCATTGCTCCAAATTTATTTGACACTATAAAGCAATATTACAAAAATAACTTATGTTTATTTTGCAGGTTTGTTATGCTGGTTTACATTGCACATTTTATATTTAAATCGTATTATAAAAAAACTAAAAGAGAAAAAATAATTAAAATAAAACTGATTTAAGAAATTACAAACATAAAATGATATAATATCTTTCATCAAGTATAACAAAAATGGAACATCGTATTAAGTTCATTATATCTTGATGTATTAGCTTGTTTTACAATTCACCCATGTGTATAGATATAGAGCGATATTCTTTTGTGTTTAATATATCTGAATTTTTGCAGTGAATTAGACGAAATCAAATTTTATTTATAACCTTTTACTTTACGAAAATAAATACTATAATAGTATACATGTAAGAAAATAAAATTATATGTACAATACATATACATATAAAAATATTTTGAGCATAAAAATAAAACTAATAGTAAAATAAACACACGTTTTTATGTTTACATTAATAAATGATATTATTATTATAAAAGTAATTGTACTTATTTTTACATTACAAAGAGCATTATATTGTGCACATATATCTTCAATATATCAAATATTTTATCAAAATTATCAGCTTCAGCTTAAATTACCACGTATCGTTAATAAAAAACATGTAAATAAAAAAACATCCATTAAACACGTTTGTATTTAGTATTAAGACAAAATGTTGCAAGTATAGTTACGTTTACAATCATTTGTGTCTTGTAATAATAAAAACATTAAGTGCGGATCAGGCATTAGTTCCGGATTATATATAAATAATTATATATAAATAATTATAGTATTTTTATATATTAAATGCATATCATAAGGTTCTTTAGCATTTGCTTTATTTTCTTCAAGCGTCAATTTATTAGCAATAGCACTGTACATGTTATTGATATAGTTAACTAATAAAATATAAAACATAAACTAGGATACCTATAAAATTTAAGTCATTTAAAGTGTAATATAATAAGAATTGTCTTATGACTGTTACAGGAGGTAGTAAATAACATTAGATTTTATGAAAAAAGTATCATGCAATTGAAATCAAATCCAAAAAGCTGAAGCATTTGATCTAATACGCAAGTATATGGAGTTTAATTGTAGATAATTGTTATTAATTAAAATTAAAACATATAAAACAGTATCGAAATAAAATAAAATCGTCTATAATGTAATCTTTACGATCCATTTTAAATATTTTATTAATTCGATATTCTTCTGAATAAAAATATAAATTTTTCTTTCAAGAAGGATCCACAACTAGTGACTTCAATTTATGTATCTATGAATAAAAATTCCGCAAAAGGAAAGACAATCTAATCTAGATTATCTATGTCCATGCTGTTGTTCAATACTTGCTAGTTAAATGGCATATAAATACGTTATCCCGCAGTATATATATCTTACAGTGTAGTATTCCTAGAGGTACTGTATAAACTATATTTCTGAAATTCTTAAAAAGTATTAAAATGTTTGTGTCTCGTGCAGCAAGAACTTAGTTAAAAAACTAGCCAATGATTCGAGAACTATGACAGAGACGTTAGAAAGAGCGTTGGCACCATTATTGGTCATTGGATCGTTTTGCAATTTAGGCATGTTGGAATATCCTCGTGGACAACCTAGGACGTATCTCTCTTGCTTATATGCTTTGGTCAAATGGGGCTCTTTTACGTACTTCTTTTATTATCCACTATACATCGGTCATTTGGAAATATTCGAAAGACATATAGAAGATTTCATACCCTTGGCCACTGTTACATTAATTGTCATTAACTTCTGTCGTTTTAAGGTAAAAATTTTAAAATGTACTCCTGATCACTATATATATAATAATATTAAGTCTACGTCTTCTTTATATTCTTCGCTACATCCTTTTTTTAATATTATTTATATTTTGTTTAATAGTATTCTTAATTGAGAGTATTAAAGGGTCTTAAATTCACAAATATAGGCAAATACAAAATTATAAAAGGCTTTCTATCTTCAATCATTATCTATTTTTAGTCAAACTCAAGCTATGCAGTCTATTCCATTCGGCTCTCCCGCTAATCTGCTTGTTCCTTACAAATGGCACGCTGCAAGTCCTCATATAACTCTTTTTTTTTTTCTCCTTATGTCGTTCTCTCCGGAGTATCCCAGGTACCAATCATTCTCGGACCCCCTTTTTTTTAAATATTTTTACCTCTGATTTATCTAATATTTTTCTGTCTTCCGAGATCTTCATGTACGCAGACGTAATTCTTCTCAAATCCTTTCATACATTTGTTGCTTCAACAACCTGTTCTGCTTTGAATACAGATTTAAAATCTATTACAAAATGGTCGACTAATAATGCCCTGCATCTAAGTCCTTCTAAATCATCCTTGCTAATTGTCAATTCTTCAACATTATTATCCCATAATTAATCCTTCGATATTTAACTCCATTCCAATTTCTCGCTCTTCCTCTATTAAGATTAACTCTTCATGGACATTCGAGTCACACATGGCCGTCAAGTGTCAAGCTAGACCCAACTACGTCTTCTTTGCCATCCTTTCTCATAAACTCCTCACTTCTCAATTATTCGTTATTTCGTTATTTGATTACGCCTATGTCGTCTATGTTCCGGCACTTAATCAATTAATCTTAATTTTTTAATCGTGTACACTGTAATCATGTACTCCAAAATTCTTGTTTCCGCTTCTCCTATGCGTCCGTAAATACTATACTATATATCTTCGTATTATCAGAGATCTAGCTGGTTTAGAATGTGGCAATATTTTTATTCTCCATTTGTGCTCTCTCATTTTTCTTCCTTGCTCCTCTATATCTGCTTCCTTCAGTTGAACTCTGAGCTTCATTCCATTTTTAACTCCCTTGTCACCAAGTACCAGGATTACTTATCATTCCCCATTCATCATTCCACTAAGTTCCGTGCCATTCTCTCCTACATCTCAGTCAATATTTTAGTTCTCTTTCTGTAACAATAAAAATCTCTCTCTCTTTGCCACTCCTTTCATTCTGCTGCTTCGCGTTTCATTGCGTCACTCACAGTATTTAACTCTTACCATACAAACTATAATTTGGTATCTTATTCATATAAACAAGAATCATCACTAGAATTCGTTCGTTTTTTCACTTATTCAGAATAATTAAAAAATTCTTTAAAAATTCACCAACATACTTTCAACTTTCTAGAATAAATATTGGAACTTCATTTTGGAAAATAATAAAATGTAGTATAATTTATAATTACCGAAAAACTCAAAGAAACTAACACGAACAAGAATCGCTCGATCACTAGTAACTCATACTTGTAGGGTAACAGCATGGAAAGGACAACATGACATGCTGATGATTGCAAGCATCTTTCTATAAATCTCCGCCATCTCTCTTTTCTGGCAGAAAAATTTCTATGCCAAAGTACGCCAAAAACTATTCCTAATTACGCTAAAAAAAATTATTGCTACATACGCATGGAACATGAAAGTAGTTTGGCATAGAATTTTACTCCTATGCCAAAATAATTGATTCATGCCTTTGTATGTCAGACAACGCTAAACAATGCCAAATTATGGCAAACTACGCCAGAAAATAATTATGCTAATTATGCTCGAAAATACGTTTAATTACGTTAAAAACTACATCTAAGAACGCGAATGAAATAGTTTGGCGTAGAATTCTATTCCTACGCCAAAGATTAATGCCTTTCTAAGAGAAATTCTCAGCATAGTTTCGGATACATTTACACTATACTGTTTAAAGTAATATGATGGTATTTTGAACGCATTTGGCAATTCATTTTGGAATTCAAGATACTATCGTTGCTGTCATGAAATTAGAATTCCATCGTAGCACGGTACTTTAATATTAAAACCCAACTCTGAGGGGTCACCTCACTTCACATGCGAAATGCTGTGCTCCTTATATAATTTTCCAAATGATTCTTATTTATGAATTTATGTATCTCCGCCGTAGCTTTCTGTCGGCAAAGATGCATAATGCTTATGATGAGTAAAAGTAATTCCGTGTAAAATGGCGTAGAATTGCTTACTTTGTTACAAACGGAAAATTAAAAGGTAAATATTGTACTTTGGCATAGAAATATGTAGCTCAAAAAACGATCCAACCGCGTAATTTAGCGTAGATAGACATAGTTATTTCTATGCCCAATTATTCGATTGTAGAGAGTGATTTTGCATAGAAAGACGTGTAGAATAGCATACTTCCCCCGAATACTTACGAAAAAATGAAAACCAATTTAAAGGAATTCGGCATAGAAACGTGTAGTTCAGGATATGTTCAGGTAATTCAGGTAATGATCATTATGCATTTGGTGTACTTTCTGTGCCTAACTAAGTCCAAATATGCTATTTTACATTTTTCAAGTATAAACGCGAAATTTGCCGTTGTTATTTCTGTGCCCAACTACTAGATTATAGAGTGTAATTCCACGTAAAAAAACGTGGAATGGCTACTTTCTTGAAACATTACGAAAGAATAAAAATTAGTTTGGCGTAGTTCGGCATATATAGAAACATAGTTACTACATATATAGAACGCGTAGTTTAGGAGATAATGATTATTATCGTTTGATTATTATAATTTCGCGTACTTTGGGTTTTTTTTTCTATTCTTTTGGCGTTTTTTCTTTCTAGGTCCTTAACTAGGTCCAAATATTTTACATTTTTCGCGTAACTTGGCGTAGTTATTCCTTTGTTTAACAACGCGATTCTATGTTACAGTCGTAGAAGTAGAAAGGCGTACTTTTAGCATACTTTGGCATAGAAATTTCTCCGTCAGGGTTTCTATGTCGTTAGAGACAAAACCTACCTGCTGTGAAACACGAAACATGGAACGATATTCATAGTCTGTTTTTATTTTAAAACTATCTTAAATAATGTCTTAAGATATTAATATAGTCCTCGGATTGACTTATGGCATCTTGTACTTAAAACAGTCTTAAATGCAAGAATCGAATGTGAATACGGATCTGTTTTGCATCGTGAAATTGGTATTGAATTTTTTTTGTTTAGCACATTTTAGATTTCTCGTTCTATAGAAAGAGAACTTAAGATGCATTATGATGTATGTCAAACAAGGAAAGAAGCTTTGTCTCTTAAGCGACACTCATAAAAAGAGACGGGAGATTTAGTGAAAGACGTTTGCAAACTGAGCACACTATGTTATCCCTTCCACCACAATTAAGAGAAAGTGATGTAATTAATATGCGTGAGGTGCTTGCATGCGCGCGCGCATGTGTGTGCGTGCGCGCATACATGATTTTAACTATTGCTTCATCACCATGAAGTAATAAGGAGATCAAACTCAAACTACCGATCACGAAAAAAATGGACTCAAAACACGATGTAGGAAAACTCATGAAAAATCCGGTCACACGTATGTACGTAGTAGTATATATATGGTAGATACATACGTGTGACTTGTGACCACGTGACAGTCAATACTTCTAACTTTTTCCGCAAGGCATGATGGCACTAAAATCACATCTACCAGATTTTCCATGGATTTTCCTACACTGTGCTTTGAGCACAGTATATACAATAGTACAACTCTTCTGATTTATATTTCCCAAAATGGAGTGTGCGAAATAAATAAGTTGCTCAGTAACGTCATCTAAATTTCTAACTCACTTCTTTTTTTCGTTTTCTTTTTCAGGCCATTTAAATATTGTTTCTCTTTAACGATTTAAATACATTGTTTTCCAGCTGGATTGCTTTCGTTTTAGCTAGAAAGTCTGCGTTTTGTGTACAATTCTAATAATTTACTAAAATGTAAGCAATCTAACAGGAAAACAAGCATCGTGTGCTGCAGTCGTTAATTAAAATATTTTTACAGTATATTTGTATCATACAACATTTATATAATTTTATATCTTCTTATTTTTGTATTTTTTTTTATTTTGCAGTGCATTACAATTATAAATTTATTTCTTTTAGTTTTATTACATTTAAATTAAATTTAGATGTACAAACAACCTAAAGAGAGAGAGGGGGGAAGGAGAGAGAGAGAGAGAGAGGAAGAAGGAGAGAAGGGAGGGAGGGAGGGGGGAGGGGGAGAGAGAGAGAGAGAGAGAGAGAGAGAGAGAGAGAGAGAGAGAGAGAGAGAGAGAAATAAAGAGAGCGGAAAAATAAAGAACAAGAAGAAATTCAGATGGCGCTATTGGAGAACTTACTTATTTCGCGCATACGCACTCTATTTTGGGAAACGCTACATCTAAGGAGGCGACAGAGTTGCAACTGTGCTTCGAGCCCATTTTCAGACCTCAGACTTTAATCTCCTTTTTATTACTCCGTGTTCATCACTTACTACATCGCTGTCTTACAAGAAAGGTTAGGCAACTGAAAAATTCAGAAAATTCTGAAACTTGTGCAAATAGAATAGTTTGTCCGTAACACAAAACTATTTTTTGTTTATACTGTTGATATATCTTTTCTTTTTCAAGTACATTGCAATTAGCTGCTCTATCAAAAGCCAAAATCAAATGAACGATATTTTATAAAAATAACAATTTCTTTATTTATATTTTGTTTTTAATTGTCTGAATCTGTTTTGTATATTCCTTTATGTATATCATAAAAATATTTGATTTCAGATTTGATACACTGTTTTTATTATTGTTGTTGCTGTTGTTGCTGTTGTTGTTATAAAAGCTCATGTTTTAATAGTTGCTGCTGCACTGATATTGTGTTGATGTATTGCATTGTATTGTATTTGCCATTCTCATTATTTTGCGCAGTCAATGTGATATGAGACGAATATCTACAGAGCACGTATACATAGATGTTTTCGTTCCTATTTCAAAAATGATTCTTCTCATCATAATTATAATATATATTGTTGTTTTCAGCATCAAATGTTTTTTAATTTATATTATATAAAAATTAAAAATATTTTTTAAATACGGATGGAGATAGGAATATAAAATAAATAAATAATTAAAAAAAATTATTTATTGTAATCCTAAAGTACTCTTGAAACTATTTAATTTTCATTCCAGAAATTTTTTCGTATTTCTTATAGTTTCGACGATATTCACTTAAAAAAAAAAACCAATTTTTTTGAAAAAGATTTTTCACCTCCTAAAACTGTAATTCTGTACGAACAAAAAATAGTTTTGTGTTACGGATATAACTACTTGTACACAAAGTGAAGTTCAAAATTTTTGATATTTTTATATTTTTACGTAGTGTCTCTTGTTAATTCCGGTTTTTATTATCGATAGATTTTGTAATAGCAGTTTGGTTGACGCCTAACTATTTTAGGCAAGACTTTAATCTGTTGTATCCATATCTATTTTATATTCATTACTCTTTATTGTGTTGTCTATTACTCGTTATTAATATTATTATTAATACGTAATTTTTTTCATAGAGTAATAAACTAAATTTAAAAAAAAATTTTGGGAAAATCAACACACTTTAATGTTTATTATTATAATATAATATTCTTTATATTAACTGTTATATTTCCTATACACATTGCAATCACAATTTTTACTCAAATATAAAATTATAATAATTTTTTTTGTGTCGCATAAACAATCAATATGATTTTTTTTAAAGGAATTGAAAATGTGCTTACGTGAACTTGCTATAGTAGACGACACGTTAGAATCTCTCGGAGTGACAAAGGAATACCAAAGGTTACATAACTGGATAATTCAAATAACAATCGTATGGATTGTATACATTTTTCAACAGATAGCATATTTTTATTTTATTGTTTACTTTATTCTTAATATTGACATAAATTTCACCTGGATTTTTTCTTGGACGCATGTTGCGTTTCTGAACAATTATCCCTCAAATGTCATTATATTAAGTGCTCTGATTTCTGCAGTTATTCTTGGGTTAGTATTATACATATGTATATATTTAAGTAATTTTTGTAAGCAATTTTTATTGAGACTGTGCGTCAAAATATTTACAATGTGACAAACATATAATGACCTTTTAATACATATAAAAAATGGAAGTCATGTCCATCAATGACCATGACAACATATATATATTTTCTGTATTGTTATACAAAAACATGTATATACAAAACTTATTTTAAGTTTTAAAAATATATTAATCAACAATTATTTAAAATAAATAATTAATCATTACTTTTCATTGTTAAATGTTTATAAGAAATGACCATCTTTAGGAAATGCTGCGAAGGAAGAAAATATTGAATAATGTAATCGAATAAGCATACGGTCAAAATTTTCACCTCCAATGAACTTAATCTTGACATATAATCATAAAACAGTAACAGCAAAAGTAACGGTAAAATTATTATAAAAGAATAACGAACAGTAACTTCTGTGGCTGTAAAAGAGAGTTGCGCCGCATGTCGATAAGTAGTTACGATACGATTGAATCAGACGCTATAAAACAGGTTTTCATATTCAAAATATCCTGCATTGAAAAACCTAAATGCGAAAAAATTCATATAAAAGATCTGTACAAAAGTTTCATAAAAAGTTTCGTCTTCGTACTCGCAGTGTGCATGCAAATATAATTTGGACGGCCTCGGAGGCGAAACTGTATAAAACTTGTTTCTGCTGTGAAATTTTTACGCTCTTCCCAAATGTCCCCAAGATTCGCCTTTGGTGCATTAATGTCTATAAAGGGATGAGCGATGTAACTTTACAGTTTCAAACTAGAATATGATGAAATGACGTGGTCTGATGTTTGGCATTTACTGTTATAGATTTTCAAGGAAACATTAGGTATAAAGTCTTTGCAAAAAGTGATTGAAATTGGAAATTTACATTTTTCATATAAAAATGAATGTTTAGGTAAACGTATGTGGTAATCGGATATGTACTGTAATATCGGATAATAACACAAAGTTAATTTATTTATATTATTATTTATGTATGTTGCGTATAATTAGGAGTACAAAATATCGGATGTCCGTTGTCAAATTCCTTTTGTATATCCAATTATCTGATCGGATAATCAAATTTTCCAGATATTCTACAAGATATCCGGAAAGAATTTCCAAAGAAAAAAAAAATGGCACGATTCTTTAACCAAAGATACTTTAACAAAAGATTCTTTAAAGGGGTCTTTATGTTTGAGAGTCGATTTTGAAGGGAATTCTTTGAGAATTTTTTTAATAAATAAAATTTTAGATGTAATCAAAAACTAAGTCCAGAAAGGATGTACAATATACATACATAAAAAAATATATTTCTTGTAGTGCTAATTTTTTACACAATAGTAATAGGGTGGTGTTAAAATTAGGCTTGCACTGCGACGATGATGAAGGTACAGATTATTGATCCGATAAAAGCGAATGTTTTTCTTATAATGAATGGACTTGTAATTCTCGCCCGAACTAATTAATATCACGTGCATATTTTTAAAATGATAACAGTTTGAAAAGATAATTCGAATTTTTCTCACGTTTTTCCTATGACTTTTATTTGACTTTAAAAAAAATAGAAAAAAATTAACGTAGACTATTAATTCTAGTGGACAATAATGACATGTTCTCTGAGTATAATGTAAAAGTCGGATTTTTTTTGGAATCGTGATGACCATATTCGAAAACAAGGTTTCAGAAAAAAATAAATAAAGTTTTGATATTTTAGTACAAGTACCGCTCCGTTTTCCGTTAGAAACAAAAGTGACGCTCAGAAGAGAAATTCTGACGAAACTCTGCTCTATTGGATAGAAGACGTTCTAGAATGGTTTTGAAAGATTGAATATAAGTAATGAACGCCGGTTATAGCAATTTGTTGGTGCGCGATATTTGAATCAATCAAGAAGTTCCACACATCATATCATTTTAACTCGTATATCTTGCATAATAATTTTCTTTTTTTCCAAAAAATATTTATGTGTGATATTCTTGAGACTATAAGCTTTCAAAAAAAGCAAAAATAATTGACAATTTTTTACCCATTTTTTAACCCAAAAACGTAAAAATTCTTTTTAACAAAACAAAATGCATTTATTTAATGATATTAGCAATTTCGTTTAATATTTCTTAGCTTATTGATTTACATATTGTTATTTTCGGTAAGGTAATAATTTTTTGGTGGCTTTCTTTTTCGTTATCTGAAAACAAATTATAGTTTAAAACGACTGAAACTGAATTATAAATTTTGGACAAAACTTATTTTGAAATTCTGCCCCTCATACACGTACAAAATATTATATTGAAACCTAATAAGTAAATAATAAAATTCTAATTTAGACTTCTCATTATTTATTAATGCAATTAGCGTTAATATAATTAGTGTTAATATAAACTTATACATAATACATATATTATAATGTTAATAAAAGATATAACTAATTCTTTTTCAATTCAGATGCATAAGCTTCAGATTTCATCGAATCAATGAATGTTTACGTGTATTATATTCTGATCTATTCGAAAGTAGTACAGATTATAGAAAACAAACCAGATCTATCTTTGTGCATCAGCGGATAGCAGGAGCTAAGGATCACAATCAATATATATGGATTATAATGTAATAATTATTTAATAAAACTACTGTGTACACACATGCACGCGCATGTGTATATATGTAGAGAATGTCTCAATCTAACTTTCATATCAACATATTTCAAAAAGTATAAAAAAAAATGTTTTCTATGCAAGTCTAACTGCTTCGAGAGCCTAATGTGATCACATTATTCATTTTTAGAGATATAATGAGAGACACAATGAAAAAGATGCAATGAAAAGAAAGTTATGTTTATTTGCGCTTTTTAAATTGGAATTATATGACATTTTACGTAATATTATTTCTTTATAATATCATTCTGTATGTAAAAGTATTAAGTTAGAAATATAAAAAAATCAATAATTTGTGAGATATTATAGGTACATTTCTCTGGCACATATAATTGACATGATACATTAAATATCTCATAAACTAATTTAATTTTTTGATAATCATAATATCTTAATACTTTTATGAATAGAATAATGACATAAGTCATGTGTAAAGAAAACATATATTTGTTTGTTTAACAAAATTATACATTGTGCTTATTGTGTTTTTTTAAAAAATGGAGGGCTCATAAGTATCGATTTCGACTTTTTTCAAACTTTGTTCAAATTCATGAAAATCTATATTTTGAAGTCAATTGGATTCAAATCGAATGATTCCAGCCTAAACGGAGTTGTCATATTTATCCGGAAATCAATATTTTGAACTTTAAATTTTTATGTTTTATTCTTCATCTTTGGATTCATCTGTTTCGGACTAATAAGCTGCATCTATTTTATATTCTTGATAAGCATCACTGTAGTATTGAGATGTATCATATTTTCTATACATCTATAGTATCCTAGGTACCACAGAACAGATGCAATGTGTGCACAGCATCCTACAGTTCGTGTTCCCGTTTTACAATATTAATCTTTGATCAAATCAAAGCCTTCTCATACCGAATTCAAAGTTGGTATTGGATGAAGTATGTCGAGATTACAACTTAATCCTTAAAATGCTTCTTGTTTATGCACGTAAAGCACGTAATCACTATCTTCTGCCATTCTTATGTATAAAACGCCTTGCTTTATCTGGCAAATCCCAATCGTTATTCTGTGAAGATGTTGGAGTGTCAAACACGAAAATTCTCTAATGGATGTTGCCTGTATTTTCTTCAATTAATGGTGGTCTTTCTGAATCACCTTTCATCTTCTATAATATTTTAGAGATCGTTGAGTTTATTAGACGCATTGAGTATTCTTTGAGCAATTATTTCATCATGTAATGTTATTTGAACTGAGATAGTCAGTAAGTATCAGTGCGGATACAATTCTTACGTAGTCTCCGCCATATGGTATTTGAGTGTTAGGAAAAACATTGGCAGCATTTTCTATGTTTTAATTAAATCATTTACGGATTCGAAAATCCAATGGATTTTGGTCACAACTCTGGATTCATTTGTACTTATAGCATTATGTTGCCTTCCTGTTTAAAAAAAATGAGACATTTTCGGTATCAATATATATTTTTCCAAAGTTGTTGAATTATGCAATCCTCAATTTACGACCATAACGTCTTCTGGCCATAATTATTCTAAAAGTATAGACTTTTGTCTTCTATCAGATTGTTCAATATATTAGCATTATTATTTTTCTTGTCAGCAAAGTAGGTACCAATTCGTTTTATTGAAATTATTATTGACATAATACATTATTTTCATCAATAACATAACATTTGAATTTTTTCATCAGATGGAAATTATTATTAGACAATATGTTCCATATCTCAAAAGAAATTTTGATGCAAATATGATTTAATTACTTTTTTAAAGGAGAAAATGTATTGTGTTTCATGCGACACATTAAAAAACTGTTATAACATAAAAAATAAGATAATGATATGTTTTATTCGAATTCGACTTCAAATTGAAAATAATAAAAGCCAATTACCGAACAAAATATACAACAGTAAAACTATGGCAATGCATGCGATAGTTTAGACATTTATTTATAAGCATTATAATGTAAAACTTTTGTACAAATTAATTTTCTAAAAAGTAATTTTTTTGAATAATGAAACTTCCATCCTTTTATATATGTATTTCTATATTTACTGAATTACATTACATTGATTACATTTATTGCTAACGAAAAAAAACAATAAGCTTGTTCTTTTTAGTTGAATTTTTTGTACGGTTTAACTTTCCAACTTTTTCATACAATGCGAAAAGAAAAAGAGGAAAAATGAACCGAGATGCGAGAAAAGCAAGAAGTTCAATTAAAAATAATAAGCCTTATAGTTCACGTCATATGGACTATTCTAATTTTTCTCCCATACGTGCTGAGCAAGGTTCCATATTCTAATTTTCCTTCCACTCGCGTTGAGTGAGCAAGATTCCGTGTTTTAATTTTCCTCCCATTCGCACTGTGTAAGCAAGGTTCCGTATTAGTGCTGCCATTGTGAGAGCACAAGTCATGTACACCAATCACGCGGATTCCCGAATGTTCAAACTCTCTACTTCTAGAAATTCTAGAGGTTTGTTCGCAAGCTCCAACATGCTCTAACAGGCTCCTATCATTCAAGCGCGTTGGAATGAATAAGAGCTATGAGTAGAAGCATATTACAACATATTAGAGCATGCAATGCGAACAAACCTTAGATGTACGGCGCTTGGTGCGTTCTCTAGTGACTACACAAATTCTCTTCTTTAAAGGGATCCTAAAGCAAAGCTCGAACTTCGACGAAGTCACCAGAGATCACGCTACGCACCGCGCATCGACATGTTTTTATATACTACACATCAATTATTCACGCGCCTGAATCATCGTATAACAAATTTTGTATAACAAATTCGTCAGAGTGTGCCGTTCTTTTCGTTTCGTAGGCCGTGCGATTCTTTGAGAATAGTCTTTTGAGTAGCATAATCTACGAGTTTGATATTTTTATCGAGCGTTTATTACTGAGAGCAATCGTTCTCTCCTTTTTCTTTTCTTTTTTTTTATTTGATCTATTGCGTGATTTATTAGTCTCTCTTGGCCTATATTTTCCTCCGCATACGATGGCCTTGGCCTCAGGTGGACGTCGGTAGTCATTCTAGCGCTTCCTTTTCTTTCTCTCCCCATTTTTTCACATTTAACTCTAATCCCCCTTTGTTTCCTAACACTATGAATCCCAATAATTTCAACTCTTCTGATGTTTCAGAAGAACTCTTAAAAGATCTCATTCAAGAAACGGGTATTTTTCCTTCCGACCACGTGTGCCTCAAGAGACGCTATTGTGTCATCTCTTGATTTCAATAAGAAACTTATATCTCTCAATCACCTACAGAATCTTCAGAAATGCAAATTTCAGAAATTATAAATACTAGAAAAAATTATAATACTAGATTATAATACTAGAAATTATAATACTAGAAATTATAAATATTAGAAAGCGAGCTGTATCTAACCCGGTGGATTGTAACGAGGAAACCTCGAGCGCTACATCATTAAAGAAATTGTCATCAGATACTCGTACTTCTAACCTATCTATACAATCTAAGCTACTTACTCAATCATCACAATCTAAGCTACCTACTCTATCAACGATTTTGTAAGTACAGACATTACAAATTTAATGAATGCTTCTCAACCTAAGGTTATCCTTTACCGATCTCAAGATAATAATCTTTATATAGTTTATGTGTATTCTATTAATCGAGACAGCTTCATCCTACTTTGATTAGTAGAATCATTGCCAAAACACATTCCTGGCATTGCTGAGATTAAGAAGATTGGCAAAAGAAAAATTTTCATCGAGGCTTTTCGCTCGTTAATATCGAACTTCTCGTTATAAAATTCTCGACATTCAGAGACTTAATCGCAGAGCCAACTGAGATGGTAAATTTGAATATATTCCTTCTAACCTTGCGCAGTAAATTTGCAGGTCAGACCTTTCCAAAGGAGATCTTCATTTTTAAAATCAGACACAAAGTCCGCCCAGGACCTCATTCCCTAAAATCTGTTTCTCTTGTTATCGTGTTACACATAGTCAGAATATGCAAAAGTGAACCTAGATGTCTCAACTGCGGCAGCAAAAACTCGCTAAAAATGAATCTTGTCCACTCCAAGGAGAACTTAATAAGTGCATCAATTGTTAGGGTAACTTATAGTACAATCTCTAAAACATGTCCTTCTTAATCACGAACACATTATTGGTCTGGCGGCTACTGAAAACATTCCTTTGACTGACGCTAGGAAAATTGTCAACAATAGCATTAACTCGAATTGCAGCCTTAACTCAGATAACTTTCCCTCTCTTCGAGAACAAAGTCACGTAGGTAACTTCGCTAATTTTGAATCTTACAATTCCTACAACTGGTTGTAAAAATAATATACCGCTTAATTCTTTCAGATCTTACTTCGATGCCATTAACTCTCAAGCGAATCCCCCCCTAAGGAATTCAAGCCTACATAGTAATTCTTCGAAAAAACATCCCTCCACACAATTTACCAAACATATCTTCTTCAAATACTTCAGGACTTCGCTCCCCCGACTTCGATATTGAAGCGCATCATAACGCTTTTTGGGAACCTAACAGTAGGTCCAATTCTTCAGCAACGGAGTTTCTCTCCAGAACACTTTCCCTTCTTTTAGAAAATCCCCTCCCCCCTCGGCGAACTTTTTCACCTCTTCCTCCTTTAATAATATTCTTCACTTAATTACTGAATTCATTAATTTTTTGCAAATGAACGACACAGTTAAAATTATTAGTACTATCCTCTCACTCATCTCGAATGCCATCCCTCCTATGCTTCCGACAATCATCATTCCGATATGCCTTCAAATTTTAACTGTAATGTTTTTCATTACTCTGATAACTTCTCGTCTAATCACGCTTCTCCTATCATACCTGTCCAAGAAGACAATTTTCGGAACTTTAGATCACCCTCAGAATCTTTCTTACGTTCCTCCTTTCCGATAACTTCGAAACTCCCTTATTCTAACAAACATCCCCGCAGTTCCAGGAACCTTTCTAAAGACTTTAAACTATTACAAAGAAATTGCAGGGAGACTAGCCTCTCTCCAATCCATTTCCCACCAATTTTGACATCATTTGTTTGCAGAGATCTCTGCTCAAACCCGGCAACAACTTTAACATTCGAGGCTTTATAGCCATTAGATTACACATTTCTCAATCTGGAGATAGAGGCGTCTGTACCTTAATCAAAGAAAATTAATTTTGAATCGATTATAATCTTTCTTGTCTTTCCCACCCGTCTATAGAATTCGTTGTCATCAAACTTCTTTCTCCTAAAGATTTCATTATTATTGTTAATATCTATAGTCACTCAGGTCAAAACACTCCCTCGTCCTTTTACTCAGATCTCATAAATCAATTTCAAAAATTTAATCTATTCCTGATCGTTGGAGACTTGGCTCACCACGATTGGGGATATACCTATACATCAACTTCAGATAACCCAACTTTTCAAAGCTATAGAGGATTACGACTTATGTTATTCTCAATAAAACTTCTTCCACCCTAGTTCACCTCTCTGCTAATTATTATATTGATCTTGTCATTGCATCTTCTCTTTTATTCTCCTTATGTAAAACTCGAGTTAAAGCAGACACTTATGGCAGTAATCGTCCGGTTATTACGGAATTTCAATTTTCATCTGAGTATTCACTTAAATTTTATTACAATTTTGTACTCTCTCTAAAATCAGACCTAGATAATCTCTATTTATACCTTAAGTCTAATGCTTCAGTCCTTTCGTTTATGGACGCTTCTCTCATAGCTCGTTGTAATATATTTTCCTCGTTCATTTTGAAATCTGCTAGAAATTTTGTCCCGGTTAACAAAAGGTTTCTGCGCAGACAGATTTATTCAAGTTGACCTGATCCTCCCTTCTGATGGAACAACGCGTGTTCCCAAGCCGTTGATCAATGAAAGCATGCCCTCAAAGAATTTTTCAAAAATCCTTCTCTGAAAACTTACCCCGTTTTTAAAACCTCTCGTAGAGAATGCTCTCAAACCTTAATTCATAACAAACGCTCTAACTGCGTAATCTGATAAGTGGTTTCAGTGACCGCACCCCATCTGTACAGATCTGGTCCCTCATCAAAAGTTTCAAACGTAACAAACACAAAGTCTCCGGTAATGCTCTGAAATTTCACCAAAGTTCTAATGACGCGATTTTTAAACTGTCCTCCTTCCTGCATCCCAATTTTACGAAGTCCATAGAAGACATGCTGTAGGAGGACGCCCAGAATCTGGATGTTTTTTCCTGACTCTCAATGACCTTTTCATCTTAAACGCTCTCGCAAGGGCCTTATCCTTCCGTTCAGAAATACTCTTCTCCTGGACTCGACCAAATTGATTACTCCATCATTCTCAATCTACTCTCTGAGTACTTACAGTCTCTCCTGGGAATTTTCAATGATATCTTCACTCTCGGTGTCTTCCCTGACTCATGGTCTGACTCCCTTGTCGTCCTCATTCCCAAACCAGGTGTCAGTTAGATCTATCTCACGAATTTCCTGTTTCGCCAAATTTTTGGAACGTTTAATATACTTTAGACTTGTATGATACATCGAATCTCTCACACAAACTCAGTCTGAATTTAGAGCATTTAGATCTTGCGCGGATAATTTGGCCACGCTTACTACCAATGTTAAATCTGATTTTTTGAATCATTCTCCTACCATGGTAATTTTCATTAACATCGCGCCTTCAACAACGTTGATTCGCATATATTAATTTATGATGTTCTTGATATAGATATTCCAGCTTCAGGAAATTTATCGAAAATTTCATTGGTAGACGCTTAAGCTTCATAATCAACGTTGGCACGTTGGTAGGCACGTTGGTAGTTTGATTCATTCAAAGGCACTCCACAGGGCTCCACTCTCAGTCCCCCCTTCTATTTAATATCTATTTCAAAGACATGGCCTCACAGATACACACCAATTTACTACAATATGCCGATGATGATGTCCTCTACTCTATGCAACGGAATGTCAAGATGTTATTAAATTTGTTCAACACTCACTTAATAATATTTACGCATATCTGAGAAACAGAGGTTTGGATATTTCTTCCACAAAATCCAAGTAGATCATTTTTAGTCTAAACAAGAATATTTTTCCTACTTCCTCTTTACACATCAACAACCAGAAGGTCTCTAAGGTGAACTTATACCGCTTTCTTGGAGTCATACTGGACCATAAACTAAACGGCAAGCTACACCTTAAATATCTCATGGAAAAAGCCAAAAACATCAACAATGTTAACACGATTTTATCGGGAGTTTCATTCTCATTCCGACCTACTACTCATTATCTACTATTCCATTCTTAGTAGCTCGATCAAACGGCGGTCAATTTTTCATTTGGAATATTAAATCTCCTGATTTCATTAAGCTTCTTCGAATTCAATACAAATTTTAACAAACATTAGAAAGGGGTATTGCATTTCCACTCCCATCAACACCAAGCGAAAATACCTCCTCTTCATTTTAGATTTAATCTCGCCATCTCAAAATACATTTACAAATCTATGCTTGAAAATTTAGTCCATTTTACCTAAACAAATTACTGCTGCCTAATACAAATTATTGGAACTTATTGCTTTCCGCACGAACTGGAAGATTGACGCCATTCAAAGCTTTAATCTAATTTAAGACATCACAAGCAGACACTCAGAAAAACTCATTCATCGCTCATCTTACCCGGCAGTATTCTGACATGATTTGGAAGTTTTATTCTACAAGATTACCTATATTAGCGCCATGCGGTTGTGACAAGAAAAACCCACAAGGATTATTACTGCCCAATTCCTCCATAAATCTTTTGATTACAGACGCAGTCACTTTTTATATGGACGGTTCCAAGGAACCCGGCTATTCTGTTGATGCGAGAGTTTTTTCTTCCGATTAAACATCGACATCGTTCATAAACTTCCTGCTGTCCATCTTCTCTGCTGAACTCTGGGCGATACTACCAAGCTACCCTACTTGCTCGAGACTGCAATCGATCGCATTTCTATTTTCAGCGACTCCAATCCAAGAGCCTCAATGCAACAATAAGTATTAGTGCACATAACTTATTACATCAAACAGACCATTCTGAGTGCAGCTAAGGACCACATTTCCATCACTCTTTTTTGGATTCTTTCTCACTCTAGTATTTCGGGAAATGAAATTGCTGATTCTATTATCAAGGAAGTTGCAACCAAAGGCTCTTCTTCCGATTTTCGTGTTCCTCTTCTTCTTCAAATTCAAGAATAATTGTAGCTGCGCTATAATTTAATAGCTATCTCAATACAACGGCTTCTACTAAAGGCACACTCCACTTCGAACACTATCCACCCGTCTTTAAGAAAATTTGATTCCAGGGAATCTCTCTCAACAGAGAGGAAATTGTGATTAATCATCTGAGATCTAATCACTACAATTTAAATGAAAGACATACATAGAGTAACATGATCGACTTCTTGTTCTTGTGGAATAATAAAGCAAAGTATCACTCATGTCATATGTTTGAATGTGACCTCTACAGTCACAAAGCACTTCACCTTTATTTTTATTTACATAATATATATTCTCTCCTGAAGATATCTTCCCTTTCCTTTCCCACTCTTCCACCAAGTTGTGCAGGTTTCTCCTAGCTTTTATGAAAACTAGCGAATTCTTTTAAATTTCCTTCTCTTTCTGTGGCGCGTGATAGCAGCAGGTGTCTGGACGGAGGGAAGTAGCCACCAATCAAATACACTTATACGCGTTCCATCTAAAGTATTTTATATATTCATCTATTGATGAAGTCAATAAATGGCCCAGTATCAGCCTGTCAGGGTCAATCAAGAAGAAGAAGAAAAAGATAAAGCACGGTAAAGCATCTAAGTCTAATTCTAAGAACTCGACGTTGTTTGTTCGTATAAACTACATGTCTGAGAACTACTATTTTGTATATATAGGTTGCAAAGCATTCATTTCAAGAAAATGTTATCACGACTTGACATCTGAAACGCCATGTTTCACTAAGAAATAGTAAAATATATATCAATTTTGAAATTTTTGATCGTTCTAGGCATAGACTCCACTTCCCAGACACATAATGCATGTACTTTAATCCTGGAAAAGGATTTTCGAATCGAAAGAGAAAAAAAGTTTGTTATACAAAGATTACATTTTTTTAATCGGTAAAACAGGAAATTTTAAGATCTCCTTAAAGATTTTTACCGATTAAAAAATATATATTATTCGCGCGGCGCGATCACTGATGACTTCGTCGAAGGCTTCGCCTTAGGATTCCCTTAAATATCTAATCTTTGCTTTACAATATAAATTCTCTTCTCTTAAAGACACAAATATTCTGCTTTTAAAACGAAAATAATATAAGAAAAAAATAGTTAAGTTAGAATATGATAAAATAAAATAAAATAAAATAGATAATTTCAACAAATTATTCAACGAATTTTGCAGAGTATCACTAAACATATAATTTAGAAAGATGTTTCACACTTAAGCAAGGAAAGGAATCCTTTAAGAAAGAAGTGAATTGTAAAGTCATCTGTATTATCGAAATACATATAATTTTTGTATAACAACTACTTTTTTCTCTGTTACTTTTATTCATTCGAAAATCTTTCCTTTTTTAAAGAATACGCATTATCACGTGTCTACGCGAAGTAGAGTCGAAATAGAGTTAATGCTGGGAATGACAAAAAATTTCGCAATTGATATTTCCTTAGTCTACACATAATACGGTGCTCCAGAGCTGTTACGTTAACAACATTTGCTTCATATAAAAGCTGTATAATCTGTATTTATGAAAGAGTAGCCACAGACTAGTTGTTTGCACAAAGAAGCAACGTGGATTTCATAAAATTGAACTTAGATGTCCAATTAGAACGTTATTGTTATATCAAAATTTATGTGTCATCTATATGTGCGTGAGATATTAATGTAATAATATTTAATGACGTATCAATATGTAAATCGTCTGTGTGTAAATGCTATTTACAATATGAATTTCCCCTTAAAATTACGGAAAAAAATTTAAATATATTTGAATAGGTATATAATCGATTAAATGTAGAGGCAGAGAATTAAGGATGTTTTATACATATTTTTAAAATGATAACGAAATTGTTAAAAAAGTACAGATTATTTTAAATCACATTTAAAAATAAAGCGACAAAAGTGAGGTTTATTGTCTGGATAATAAGTTTTGATAAATAGTAGTATTTTTTTAATCTGTGTTCTAGTAAAAGTATATGGAAATACATTGTAGAATAAATGACAAATATCTCAATTTCTTAACATACCATAAGTACATTATGCAGGATTATATAGAGTTACATTGTGATGCATGAATTAGTTATCCAGTAAATAAACAAAATACTTATTTGTTCTCTGTAAGTAATTAGTGAATCGCAATGAAACTTTACATAAATTATTTTATGTGTATATTTAAAGCACTTATAAAAGAAAAATGTAAATATTTTTGTCATTAAAGAAATTTTAACATTTAAAAATGAAAATAATAACAATTAAAATAAATATACTACAAAAATGTATTATTAAATAAAAATATAATCTTATTCACACAACTTTTATATGTATATATTTTATTTGAAATGTAAATATTAAACATTCAAATTCAATTTTTTTTGTAGAGACTGTACATTTAATACATCCTTAAATTGTCAACCTATCTTTTAGGTGTTTGCTCCTAAAAAAGAAAGAATGTAACAATATGTTTAAAAAGCATTTAAAAAAGTATATTTCGCTCGAAATCATTTCTTTTATCTGAAATATACTTTTTCATATTATTTCGAGATAATTTGATGCAATAGTTAAAATGAGACATCCTATATATGTATATACATATATGTACAAGGATAATTAATTTCGATTATGTGAAATAATCATACATTGTGAATCGCAAGTTATACTATAATTTATAAGTTTATACCGAATTTTACATTGAAAATATATTTTGCTTAGTACTTTTCGTATGTGTCTCTCGGTTTGATTAACAATTATCATTTACAGGCATATCCACTTACAACTTTGCCTTATATCACGCAAACTAAATAGAGTATTTAAAGTACAAATGTTAATACAAATGATATGGTACTTTAAAGAAACAGTTGTGTTCATTCTATCAATGTATCAATTGCTTGGAAAGCATCAGATTATATGGACATTTAATAATATTATCTTTAATTTAGCTATGTATTTTGATTTCATTTTGTATAGCATTTTATTTTTTACATTAAACTACGTATGTCAAACTGTTTACTATAAGGTATAGTTATTGTACAATAGATTAAAAGCATTAATAATTATTTATAATTAGAATAATAAGCATAAGCAGCAATGAAATTACACATCAAAGTTTTATTTGAAATGACGAAATCTTATTCATTGAATACAAAGTTTTCAGTTTTACTACAAACTTTCGTTTAATATAATTTCAGATAAATGAGACAGTAGCAATTCTTCACAAATTGTCCATTTATCTCGATGAGAATTTACGTAAACAGGTAAATAATTACAACAAAATTTTATATAGAATTTGAACTGTTTTGTGCGTAAATTTTATTAACTTTAAAAATTCGGACACCTATCTAAATTTCATGGAATGATTATGTACAAAATTGAGACATTATATAACAATTGTGTTATTCTTTTATTTTTTTTATTTTAGGATACTTGTACATACTAATTCTAATGTCACAGATAAAGATAAGCTAGAAAAAGTTTGGAAAATTTTTTTTATTTTATATAATAAAAGTGAGTTTTTAAAAGTTACTTCATACTATCATATCTATCTACATTCTATTATTCTCATGCTAATAAATATTCTGCAAAATATGTTCAATGCATTTTAGCATATAGAATTGAAAATAATTGACAAAAGTTTTGTAATAGGTGATGATATGTACAAATATCTCAAAAATACATATAAAAGAATACAATATGTTAAATTCATAGTGTTATAATCATTTTAAGTTATTTTTTAATAATTTATGTCGTGCCTTCATATAAAAAATTATTTATGCCTTGTTTCTACTCAATATATCGTTAATTTAAACTAAAACATTATAGTTAAATAACTTATCTTTTGAAAATGTACTAATTTGACTCAAATTTAATTTATTATTTACTAAGTAAGTTTATACATTAATATGAATGTTGTACTTTGAAATTAAAAATAGGTTGATTTTGACACATATTGAAGTTAAAAATAACGGAATATCATAAAGGATACAGTTGCTCTTTGATATCTGCGACAATGTAACATAATTGATGTTTTATAATAATCTCTTAAATTTACTTATCCGTTTAATAAAATTTATGCAAGTATCCGAATTATTCATAATGTTAATATATATTTAACGCTTATTAAATTATTTATTTCAATTAGATTTTGCAGTTTATATTGCAAATAAAGCAGACAAAGATAAAATTTGGCTTGGGACATTACTACTTTGGATATAATTTTATCTGCGAGGTATATCCTCTTTTAAATAAAAGTATAAAAGTATGTAATAAATACGTATATACATATATATATATATAAATGTACAGAATGGAGCAGTCTATGAGTCTGTCCACTTAAAATATTTCTGCAATTTTTGAAAATACGTGTATATATAAAAATATGTATTAAAAATAATATATTTATTGAAGCTATATAGCATTAAGTGGATATATCATAATATACAGATTTTTTTATGGATGCTCTTCGATGATTTCAAAGTCACTTCCACTTTCTTAAATGAAATTGTATGATTTTTTTATAATATGATTCCTCTAATTATTCTGCATATAAAAATATTAAAGAATTGGAAAGGATACGAGCAGTAGGTGTCACGCGTAGAAGTCGCGCAAATAATATATCTATGTGAAACTTCTTTATTCACTAAAACGCGCTTACATGTTTCGAGTCACTTTTGAGCCTCCTCAGAGACAATACAAACTAACATAAATAAATTGTAAATAAAAATTATCCTGTCATGATGAGCTCCCCTCGAGAATTTAAATGCCAGAATTAAACTCAAAAAGAATGAAAGAAAAATAAAAAAGAAAAATGAACGAAAATAAGGAAATATCGGAATAGAGAATATAAAAAACTAATTTATCAAAAAACTTTAACATTATAATTAATTATCCTGAAAATAAGGATACTCACCCTAATCACAAATTCTCCTCTCTGAAGAGGGCTCAAAAGTGAACCGAAACATATAAGCGTTTTAGTGAATAAAGAAGTTTCACACTTTATAGATATATTATTTGCGCGACGTCTTTTACGCGTGACTCCTACTGCCCGCATCTTTTTCAATTCTTTGATTTACAAGGAGTCTGATTAGCTTGATTTATTACACAGATTTAAAAGTATTAAGATAATGTATCAAGTGTTACGTTCTATAAATACCACGATTCTTTTCTTTCAAAAGAGTCCACATTGCGACTGCGGTTGGCATCTATGAGTCCTCTGATAACGGTCTGACAAAACTGAAAAGAGGGACCGGACAACTCTGCGAAAACTGGTAAACGTCAATTAATCCGGAAGGAATAACAACCTTAATGCCCAAAAGGTGATAAGATTACGAAAGACATTATAAACGCACCTAAGTCACGCAATAGTAAAAATTCAAGCTTTGTCATCCCAAGCTGATCAACAATTTTACCTTAGAAAAACAGGCACTACATCGCACTTAAAAAATTATAAAACGCATATAACTTCCCGATATCTAAGATCGGACTCGCGACTGACAATGATTGCCCTGTATGCAAAAGTTGTGCATGGTAACCATTTGTTTACCTAGCCATATTTTCTGCGAGGACAAAAAAATTCATCATCCATCTGGAACAATTTTGTCTCTTTAAAGAAAGAAACGTAAATCATTTCTTTCTTCTCGAGACTTTTCTAACGATGCACTTTAGATTGATGATAGGATGCTACAAAAATCGTAAATCTCGCGTGACATTGCAACTAACTATTGCATCCTAGACAAAGGGCATTACACCCTTTTTTTGTATAAATAATAAATCTCGCAGAAGCGCAAAGCGTCAGTACGAAAATCAAGCCGGTTCATGTCAGTACGAAAGTCCAGGTAATCCGGTTCACGTCAGTACACAAAAAATTTCAGTTCGCGTGAGTTCGTGCGAACCAGAACCTTGGCTCATCACGTATCTTAGTGTTCAATTATGTCGTGTGCTCTCTGAGAAATCCAGTCTTTACTCACTGGACTATCTTCCTGGCGCTCTTGCGTGGACATCCTCATCATCGAGCAATATCCACTCGAGATTTTGTGGACCAAGCAGCTAAACAATAAGTCGGTCTGTCATTCCCTCCACTTATTCACACATCTCCCCGGGTACACGCACATGGATATATATATATATATAAATTTTTTTATATGTGCATGTATAAACACTAACGGACACATACATATATTTAACTCTTCGGTTCGGTTATAGTGCGCGTATTTAAAAAAAGACACGGGGAATCCTTTATGTCAGGAGAAGTAGCCATCCATCTAACGTCCCGAAGCATCTCGTCAATCGACTGACGACAATTATTTAGAGATAGCATATTCAGTCTCTGAACAATCACTACTTTTAGACCTGACCACTCCCTCTATAATCGACCCCGCTATCCTTAATTATTTCCTCTCTTCTTCTCAAAGAGCGATTTTCTCTCCCTCGCCCTCTCGAAGAGCAATTCTCTCCCCCTCCTCTTTTAAATCATCTTCTCCATATCAAGTAGATCCCGATCGACTGGGATCAGCTTTTTAGACTTTATTTCTTCCCCTCCAACGAAAGAGATAGATTAGTAACTGTTTATATTCCAGAAAACCACCTCTTACACTGTATATAAGCTATATTCTGTATAAGCACCTCATTCTATATAAATATCTCATCCTAATGTGCTCCTGCATTACCTTTTTCGCCTCCAATTTCATAACCCTATTTTTCTTCTATTCACCTCTTTCTATTCACCTCCATACACATGCACACATATAGTCACAACTTTTTTCTGTATTTAGATCTAGGTTCATACTTATGTAAATCGCGACACACACACACACACACACACACACACACACACACACACACACACACACACACAC
>NW_017259404.1:1178603-1189279 GCF_001594045.1 Atta colombica
CACACACACACACACACACACACACACACACACACGCACGCTTACATCTCCACAACTTTATTAGGCTAAACAAACTATTATAATTGATATTAAACATAAATAAACTTATTTGTAAAGAAATTTAATAATAATATGTTTATATGTAAGTTTTATATGAAACTTAGTAATAATATTTTTCTTTTAATAAATGTAAGTTTTATATTATAAATGAAGATCCTGTGTCAGCTTCCATTTATTTTAAATCACCACTCGTATTCCTTTCCCTCTAATACCTAAGATCGCACGAGGTCCAGTCCCGGATTAAATTCTTTGACTCAAAAAGTAGGACCAACGTTTGCACTGTCCATTGGAACAGATATCATAGCGTCCTTTCGGGGATGTTGACTTATATTCCGAAATCGAAAAGGTGCGTGCGACTCATAGCTTCGCCTTTGTGCGAACCTGTGAGATTGAATTTAACCGTCCTTCTCCATGCTCCCTTATTGTCGCCTTGACCAAATTCTCAAGGGTTTGGACGTAACAATCAATAATTTACGAGACATTTTATACTTTTTTCTGGTCTATGTTGACATAAAATATTTGATAACTCATAAACTATTAATTTTTTTATAATCGTACCTTAATACTTTTATGAACAGAATATTGATATAAATCAATTGGTTGAAAAAAAACATAGTTGATTTTAAAAAATATGTATGCAAAAAGGATATTTTTTAAAATAAGCAACTATGTGTTTTCAATTAATTGATTCATCTCATTATTCTGTTCATAAAAGTATTAAGGATTACAAAAAATATTAATAATTTACAAATTATTTAATATTTCATATCAATATATGTGTATGCCAGAATAAAGTATTAGATGTACAACTTTGCTTCCGCCGATTTTCCTATAGACTTTTCCTATAGATGGCTTTAGCGGTAAGTGGTCGAAATAAATAGATCATAGACGTCATACAATAAACTTGGGCATCTGTCAACATAACTCCATAGAAACATTAGTCGATTTGTGTCTGCATCATAAAGTTATTCTCGATTGAAAATGTCAGTTTACGAGCCAAATTTTCGTCATTTGCGGGAGGTTTTAATTTTTTGCTTCAATATGAAGAAATCTGCGGTTGAGGCTCATCGAATGCTCTCAAATACTTATGGTGAGGCCGCTATTAGTGAAAGAACGTGTCGTGAGTGATTTCAACATTTCAAGAATGGTGATTTTGACGTCGAAGACCGCATAGCGGTGGAAGAGAGAAGGTTTTCGAAGATGCAGAATTGGAAGCATTACTTGAGCAAGACTCGTGTCAAAATCAAGAAGAATTGGCACGATCATTGGGAGTGATTCAACAAGCCATTTCAAAACGCCTCAAAGCCATGGGAATGATTCAGAAGCAAGGAAATTGGGTGCTGTATGAATTGAAGCTGAGAGATATTAAACGGCGTTTATTTGCTTGTGAACAACTGCTTGAAAGGCAAAGATGGAAGGAATTTCTGCATCGCATTGTGACTGAGGACGAAAAATGGGTTCATTACGATAATCCCAAGCGCAGAAAATCATGGGGAGTTCCTGGCCATGCTTCCACGTCGACGGCCAAACCGAATATTCACGGCTCCAAGATCATGCTCTGTATTTGGTGGGACTAGCTCGGCGTAGTGTATTATGAACTGTTAAAACCGACTGAAACAATCACAGGCGATCGGTATCGAACGCAATTGATGCGTTTGAGCCGAGCATTGAAAGACAAACGGCCGCAATACAACGAGAGACACGATAAAGTGATTTTGCAGCATGACAATGCTCGACCCCATTGCGAAAGTGATCAAGACATACTTGGAAACGTTGAAATGGGAAGTCCTACCCCACCCGCCGTATTCTCCAGACGTTGCTCCCTCTGACTATCATTTGTTTCGATCAATGGCACACGGCCTGGCTGACCAGCACTTCCGGTCTTATGAAGAAATAAAAAATTGGATCGATTCGTGGATAGCTTCAAAAGATGACCAGTTTTTTCGACGCGGGATTCGTACGCTACCCGAAAGATGGGAGAAAGTAGTGGCCAGCGATGGACAATACTTTGAATCATAAATGTATAACCAGTTTTTTACAATAAAGAATTTCGGAAAAATAACGGCGGAATCAAAGTTGTACACCTAATAGAATAAATGCGTATATATAAAATAGAACGTATTCTATTGTAGATCTTCTTTACAAATAATTCTTTTGAATTCAATTTTTTTGCTCTTAACGTCGGCTACGTCCGGCATTCACAAAGCGATCCGTATATGCCGACTATAGCCAGAATTCGCGATATAATTCATTGTATTCCTTATAATAAGAGTTAAATCATCTTGTATATCCGTATCAGTCAAATATAACACTGATTTTGTCAAATGATATATATTTAAACATAATTAGTAGTAGTAATAGTATAGTTGATGTTTACCAGGTATGTAAATATGAAACCGGAATTTTTTTATAGAAAATACATATTTATTGCATGAAAATGATAAAAATATTTTATTCGAAGTATTGCCCATCGGTAGCTATACATTTTTTCCACCTGTTTGACAATTTGTGGATGCCACGCCAAAAAAATTGTTGCTCTTTTGAGTCAAACCAGTCATCTAGTCATTTTCGTACATCTTCGTAAGAAGTGAAGCGCTGCTGAGCAAATGCGTATCCCATCGATGCAAATAAGTGGTAATCGGACGGAGCCAAGTCTGGTGAGTAAGCCGCATGCGAAAGTATTTCCCAACCAAATGCCTCAATCGTTTCCTTGACCAGTTTTGTGTGATGATGCATTATCATGAAGCAAAATCACTTTGTATTGCCTTTTTTGATATTCCGTTTTTCACACAAAGCTTGATTCAAATTGATCATTTGCTGTCGATAGCGTATTAACGGTTTCGCCAGGTTTTAACAGCTCATAATAGATCACACCTTTCTAATCCCACCAAATACAGAGCATTTTCTTCCGTTCACAGCGATTTGGCCTTGCAGTCGATATCGATGGTTCGCTTGGAGTTACCCATGATCTTTTACGCTTAAGATTCTCAAAATATATCCACTTTTCATCGCCAATCACAATTCGATGGAGAAATGACTTTCTTTTGTATCTGGCGAGCAGCATTTCGCAAGTGATTTTTCAATTTTCCTGCTGTCTTCATTCAGTTCATGTGGAACCCATTTTCCCATCTTCTGGATCTTTCTCACGGATTTCAAACGTATGGAGACGGCTTCTCGTGTCACATTCAATTGATCCGCGAGTTGTTGTTGAATTTGAGCGTCATCTTCATCCAACAATGTTTGCAATTCGCTGTCTTCAAACTTTTTCGTTGGTTTTCCACGTTCGTTTCTCACGTCAAAATCGCCACTTTTGACTTTTTTAAACCACTTAAAGCACTGTGATTTACGAAGAGCATGCTCACCGTAAGCTTCGATAAGCATTCAATGCGATTCTGCAGCAGTTTTCTTCAAATGGTAACAAAAAATCAATGTTGTCCGTAGTTTCCAGGCACAAAATTCGACATGTTCAACGCTATTACAAATTATACTGTTATATGAACTTGTATTGTGAGTTGAACATCTTTGTCAGATTTCAGAACAAGGAAATAGGGTCAATGCGCCGTCTGACGGCAACTACATTGATAGCTATGGCCATCTATTGGTAAATTTCGGTTTCATATTTACATACCTGTATAATGTCACATTGAAGGGGATAATTAAAACACGGTTTACGAAGAAATAATCATTTTGTTTTAAGGTATAATCCCTTTTTTTTTAAACATATCAAGGTGGCGTTGTTCAGGTGCAAAACTTTAATTTTAAATATCATAACTGTCCACGTGTGATATATAGGAGAAAGAGGGGTAAGATGACAATCTTAAGGTTTGTCGATATTTCCTAATTTTTGTGAAGAGACTTTTTTTTTAAGTTCTAAAGTAACTTAGATATAATCTTAGTTATCATTTGTCAAAATTAAGTTGTTAAATAAATTACAATTCTTTAAAATTTAATTTTTTTAAGGACATATCAATTTCGTCATCTTGCCCCCTATGTAGGTAAGATAACTTTTAGTAGTGGATAAGATGACGAAAAAATCAATTTGTTAAGTTAAGTTATAATGAAACTGTTTTTATTAAATAAAATGATAGCATACTTTCTTTCAGATGTATTCTACAGTTTTGTTCGCTACAATAATTTTTACGACACAGGTATATAACAGACCTTCTATTCTCGCAGTAATGCATGAAAAATTTTGTTTAATTATGTTTTGATATAAATAAGGTGCACATGCGGATATATAATTAAATGCATTATATTTAAACCAAATCTCTTGTCATAATATATTTATTTCTGACGTTGTTACAACGAGATTTAAGATTTTATAACTAGAATTAGATTTATATTATAAGTATTATATTATTTATTACATTATAATGATTTGTTTAATATTTTTCAGTTTAATTTCACATTTTTCACTAAATAATGGACATTATTAGAATTATTAACTGTAATCTCAGCGCACATCTCAGTGCAATTATTGTGGCAGTCGATATAAATTAAGCGAATATGCTGTATTATTTTATGTCGTTGTGTTATTTTCTGTAGTGAATTGGAACAAAGTAGTATGTATCATGACTGATGAGAAAACTTCATCTTTTTCCTCCGTCAATATAATTTTGAGAAAAATGCATAGAAATTTGAAAGTTATAGCAATAGAATTAATTTGAATTTCTCTGTGTTACATATTACTTTGTAAATATCTCGTAAATTATGCATGATTCGCATCATCCATCATTTATCCTTGTTTATATTCGATGAACAATAAGAAAAAATAATACATTATGCATAAAACAAAATGCCCCAATAATTAACAAAAAGCCATGTTTGATCAATAAGATATTCTGCGGGTAGTTAATGAAAAATTTATCCTATTAATTATAATTCTTGTATATTTAACAAGATACAATTATAAATGCCATTCAAAATATAATAGAAATGATATTATTACGTAGTAGTATAATTAAAAAATTAATATTGTGGGATTATACAAAAATGTATGTATGGTAACACACATTTTATTGAACTAATCGTTATTGTAGTATTGAACGGAATGAAATATCAACAATAAATAAATCGTATTTACTAAATATCAACAATAAATAAATATATTTACGTATTTACTTTTATTAATTGTTACTTGCGATTATAAAATTTATTAAAATTCATCTAATGAAATTTAATAAATATACTTTCACTTTTTGGTTAGTGTCCAATACAAAGAAGAACAATTTTTATAATGAAAAGCGAATTTAATGTATACTGATTCCACGTAAAATTCATAAAATTTATCCTCACAAAGAAAAGTTAAGTTATCCGTTAAACACTAATTATCTTTTTATAGAAGTTATGAATTCTAAATCTTCTAGATCGCTTATAATAGTAATAATTTTGATAGGATGTTAATTACAGTTAATTTTGTTAGGATGTTAATTACAGTTTTTATCGCATCTTTAAAATAATATTTAAATTCGTATGTGTAAAAATATGTTCTAACGCAGTGTTGGGATTTATTTACACATTTTGATCGATTTTCAATTTGATACTTGTCCTTTACTTTACCAACCCGCGAGCCTTTGCGGATTGGCAGGTTGGTGAAATAAAGGATAGGAGTTAAAATCGATCGAAATATACAAATAAATCCCAGTACTATTCTAACATATTACTAAAAATCATCTTTTATTAAAAATGAATGATTTTTTTGTAAAATAGTGGTTACGAAGTAGTACCTATATTTAATCATAATAAAATACATGCTTTATTATAATTTTTTAGATGTATACAAAAGTATCTCGGGTACTAACTGCTCGAGAGGTTCCGAATCCGAGACTAGTGGTGTTTTAAAGAATTGCTTTTATACTTAAAAATTTATTATATGTTTGAAATTTAATTTCTTATATTTTTCTTTCGAAAATTTTAATCATTAATTCCGCTAATACATATCATTTGATTTATCTCGAATCTTTACGCCCACACATTTTTAATTAAATTCATGTATTTACGATAACATTGTTAAAAGAATGTAAAGCATTTTAATAAAATTATCTAGTCGATAAAAATTAAAATTTATTACTAAATATATGCATGTATTTTATTATAGATAAGTATATATATATATATATATATGTGTGTGTGTGTGTGTGTGTGTGTGTGTGTGTGTGTGTGTGTGTGTGTGTGTGTGTGTGTGTGTGTGTGTATAATCTACTATTACAAAATTAATTAATACTCTGAATGTCGGGACATCCAATACTTACTATAAATATTATGAAAATGATTTTTAAAACAATCAATAGTTAGAGAATTAATTTAGAATTAATGTACGCATTCGTAACGATGTTTTTGTTAAACTATTCATAAAAAAATAAGTAAACAAAGTTTAAATTTACTTATTTAATAATTTCGATTCAAAATAATCATTATATATATATTTATCATATACTAAAGTCTTATTTTCATTAAGACAATGCTGTTACTAGCATTATTATTAATAAGAGAATATTTAGTAAAATTAAGAAAGAGATGAAATAAAAGTTGAAACATGTTAATATGAGCCGATACAAAAAGTTGGTGTGTATATTTTATTATATATTAATAATTCATATCACTCACAAACGTTTCGATCCTTTGTTCGGTTCTCAAGTGTAAATTTCCTTTACAAATAATCATCTACTTACTGTACGTCGTAAAACTACTGTTCAATTAATCTTTCTTAATAATACAGTCGAAAATATAGGAGAACGACTTTAATATAAGAGAAAGCAAAAATTGTATTTTAAAATATGTAATCGAATTAATTTTGTTATTCGACTTTAAAATATACAGTAATTGTTATGTAATAATAATTTATTGGCAAAATTATTACTTCTGCAAGCTTAAAAACCCTGAGATTAATTCTGATCCAATAACACGAATTTCCAAAGGCGCCAATTAGACTTCGCAAATGGATTTCGCGAAAGGCAAGAAGAATAATTTTTCACGATGAAAATAATTTCGAACTTTCCATTCGAATCCATACGAATCATGCATTCACTAACGCAAGGAACAGCGATGCTATCATCATATATAAAAAAAATTAGCTACTAAGATATATTTGTAATTCTATAATGTTGAAAATGAAAATTCAAATATTTTTCGAACAAGAAGCTAATATCATTAGCTCAATCAAAATTCAAACTTTACTGATTTATTTAATGTACTATATACAAATGCAAAAAAATTTGATGACTTTAAACTTTTAAAAATGAATCGTGTACACGTCAATTGGTCATTGTTGTAAAATAAATTTGGAGAGCAGAAAATTGTAGGAAAATTGTACTCTTATTATAATATCTGTAATATTAATCTGTAATGATTAAGATCTATTGAATGGAATAGAAATTAATAAAAAATGAAATGTTTTTTTAATTGTCGACAAATAATTTCAAAATTACGCTAATTTTTTTTATAATATCGGAAAGCACGAAAGCGAGAAATTAATTACGTTATTAATTGTACAAACTGCATTAATTGCAAAAATAGGAATCGCGTGAATTATGTTGATAAAAGTACAGATTATTATTAGGAGACTAGATTCCAATAACCTTAATCTTGACATATATTGTCGCGGTCATGACTCTGAGTGACCTCCAACAGGACTCTTTGTCTAGCGACACACGATTTTCGATCTATTTTTAGATATATAAATAAATCACGTTTTCCTTATCTGACCGCACTGCAATTTTACAGATTCTTTTTCTTGAATTGGAATCGTTTTGCGAAATACTGAAAAAAAGAAAGAAAAAAAGAAGATAAGAAAGAAGGAAAGAAAGAAGAAAAGAAGAAAAGAAGAATCGAAAAAAAATTTCAACAAGAATGAATAAGAACCACTCTAATGGTCATATTTATACATGTTCATGTGTGACAAATTTTTTACCAAATGATATAAAGTGCTGGGATGCTTCGGATTAGCCCAGTGTTATCGCCATAAAAACAATCTAGTAAAATTAATTGATTTTTGCGTAACAAGATGAAATTATATGAAAAGATTAAATTATTGAGCTTATAAAAGAATTATGTAATTCTCATATTAGTCATTTATTAAAAATACGACTATCATTCAAATAAATATATCATTCAAATAAATATATCATTCAAATAAATATAATAAAAGATTCAATCGCACTCCATTTAACATCTAATTTCATGAATGAAAAAATTGCGTTACTTTGCTCAATTTAAGTGTTATCATAAAAAATTAAAGAATTATAAAACAAAAAAATTTAATTTAAATAGAACAATTTTTCATGTAAAAACACTGCGCTAGATCTCGATGTAATAACATAGTAGTAAACTATTAATATAATAAAATTTAGAAAAATAAGGAAAATAAAAATATTTAGAAATATTTAGAAAAATAACAAAAACAAGAAACATTGATAAGGAAAATTAGAATCATATTAAAAGATATGAATATTTAAAAAAATAAAAAAAATAAAAAGCTTTCCCAATGAGAGTTAAAGTTATCCAGCATGTATATATATGCGATTAAGTTATAGAGTCATGTAAATTATGAGGAACGTTGTGAATGCTATTAAATTTAAATCTAAATTAAGTTTATGAGGAATGTTGTGAATGCTATTAAGTTTAAATCTAAAATAAATAAATTTAGATTTGTAAGACATACGTTATGAAAAAGAAATAAATAGTAAATTTTATTCTTATTTAGTGTAAAGTTCAGATTAAATTTATTACTTTTATTACTTTATTACTTATTCAATCAAACAGCGCCAAGTGTTTTTACATGAAAAATTGTTCTATTTAAATTAAATTTTTTCGTTTTATACGGTTAACTCTTTAATTTTTTTGTGATAACATTTAAATTGAGCAAGGTAACGTATTTTTTTTTATTGGTCATATAGTATATTGTTCCTTATAGTACTATCGAAAAGTTAGGGCATCTTAATTGGCATAGAAGATTCGGATTGTTCATGTAGTATCCAGTAGATAAATTGCTCGGAAAATTATACTTCAAGGAGCCCTGAATATGGAACCCATGTCATATCGGGGTTTATTTCCTTCAGTAATAGATATAATATAGATAATTTGCCGGAGCCTACTGCACTGACTACAGTACATAATTGGCCTGGCTTGAACTAGTTAAACTTGATATTGCACAAAGTTGGCGGCAATTGGCGGAAATTCCCTGAAGCTTTACGTATACTGGAAGGTCAAATAATTTGATGTTCAGACAGAATACGATATTCCCATATCTCGAGATCTGTCTATTTGATTCTCTGCATTAGTTGCTTAGACGGTCAATCGTTCAATAAAGACTATGATGGCTAAATATGCGGCGTGCACGTACAAGAGAATTTGATTTGCTTGATCTCCAACTTTCTTACTGACACAATATTACTGACACAATATGTCTGAACGGTTCCACCTACATCTCCACCTGAACCGAGAATTACCATCTCATAAATTTGTTTCATAAATTTTTTATAAATGATACTTGGATGTTAATATTATATTTTTATTCATCCTCTATATTGTTTAAGAATAAAATAACTAATTAACTTCTTGAGGATATCAATATCCCAGCTATGAGTTCGCTCATCAGTTGCACTCTTCGATCGGTCAGTGGCGCAATCATTCTTCTGAGATTGAGATTCAAGAAATCTCTCCAAGTCCTTTGTCCTGGGAGGACGACAATCAACAACGTTCCGATTGACAAAATTCGAAATATTGACGTTTTGCCACATTATTGTTCCTATGATTGCAGTCTACAAATAAAAATAAAGTCCGGTCAACTTCAACAGACAATTATTTAAGAGCAACTTCGAAAAGTAAAAAGAAGAGATCCTACAGTTTTTTATAGTCTAAACTAACTCACGGCTGTAAAATGCTTATATACGTATAATCGATATAGGTTTTCTACGAATTATAATTATTAAAAAAAAATGTATATTTATCAATAATCTACAAAAGAGTAAAATTTAAATTATTTTTTTTCAAGAATATGATCGAATGCTGTTTAATTATCTCGAAATGTACACGAATACTCTCACGAGATAAAAGATTACTATAAAAGGCATGATCCATGTGTAATTCAGGAATGTTAATTGGTTGAAGGCATTGACATCATTGCTGAGAAGATTTACGATTTATCCAGGACAGATTTAATTCATGGCTGCTATGTTCAATCGTAATAACTACAACAATTTTGGAAATAATTATAAATTGAACAATAGATCTTTTCACTTTCTTTCCGCTCCATACATCTATCAATACCTACAAGCACAACTTAAATTTTTTTTTAATGAATTCTTTCAAAAAAGATGTACAAAGCTCCCTATGAAAATTGCAATAAAAGTAAAGTTGTGAATAAAGTTGTTTAATATATAATATATATCAGTGTTTAATATATATCAATTAGAATCATTTTTCATGAATCCTGTCCTATGATTAATGTAATCAATCCTTTGTAACATCTCTATGACACGTACATTGCCATATATATTCCCATACATGCTTTTTTTATGTTATTATTAATAGTAGTATTTATATAAATATTTTTCTACGATTTTGTAATATTTAATAAGAATATAAAATATTTTGATTATTAAATTATGTTATATTTA
>NW_017259404.1:1189379-1190333 GCF_001594045.1 Atta colombica
TATATGTATTCTCCTAAAATAATCTTTTTTTCATATATAATCACATTTTATATATGATTATGAAATATATCACTATAAATTTAATTAAAAAAAAATATATAAGTATGTATAATTTATTATATATTAATTATACATAAGTTTTTAACATTTAATTTTTTTTACACTTAAATATTATTAATGACCTATAAACTGATATTATTATCCTTTTTACCAAGCATAATAGTGCTGTTCTTTTTCTAAATGTATAATTTCATGGAAAATTGTTGGTCAATTATAATTTCACAAATAATTTCCTGTCTTTAAACTTTGATCTGTTCTAATTTAAAATTTTTTTAATTTCAATTTTTGTAGCAAAATCAAAACATTTGTTTTTGTAAGATTTATGTTGCAACATGCAATAGATTTAACATGCAATATTATTTGTAATCGTAATTAATTTAGAAAATATCAAATGAATATTTGATCATTATAGGCATGACTTTCAATGTTTTCCAAGACATGTTTGCTGGTACAATTTTTATCGCGGACATGTCTTTTGAATGATCTTATCTCTTCTAAAATAGCTGGTTGATAAAAAATTTTTCATATATAAATATATATAAACGGTTACATATTTTGTAACTATTATAAATAAGTTATGTATAATTATGTATAAAAAGTTTTTTATCGTGCTGCTATCTTTTAAATGATATAAGATCACTCGAAAAATACTTCATTTCGCGATGAAAATTGTTCCAGCAAATATGTTATTGGTAGTCGTTATAGTATTAAATATAATTTTGTACCAGTAAAAACGTGTTATTGATAGATATTGAAGATCATGCTTATACTGAAGAAGATATTAGAATCAAGTGGTCAGATATCAATTTGTAGATCATTAAAAATATGTAAGTGTAAAAATTAAATGTTAAAAACTTATGTATAATTATATAATAAATTATACATAATTATATA
>NW_017259404.1:1190435-1193623 GCF_001594045.1 Atta colombica
AAAAAACAATGTTATTATATATGACAAAAAGTATAATAATATCGATTTGTAAATTATTAGTTATAATACTTAAATATAAAAAAAAAATATATTTAATACTTATTATACAGGGTGTCTGGAAATAATCGTCAAATATTTCATAGGCAGGTAGAGTGGACTAAACTGAATCGAAAAGTCCTGTATCATTTTGTAAATTTCCCCAATAGTTAATGAGATATTAATCCTTAAAGATAATCGAATGTGCTCTTCCGGCCTATTACTGCGAAGTGTATATGCCTACCGATGACGACGCGCGGACCTTAGGAGTTGGGGATTGGTTGGCAAGCGCCCCGCGCACACCGCAAGCTTCCGTAGCTCGGACGGCGCGCTTGCCAGGCTATCCCCGCTCCCCACAGCCTGCGCGTGAAGCGATCGATAGACATATACACTTCGCAGTAGTAGATCGAGCGAGCGCGAGTATTCGACTATCTTTAAGGATTAATATCTAATTAACTATTGGGGAAATTTACAAAATGGTAGAGGACTTTTCGACTCAGTTTAATCCGCTCTACCTGCCTATGAAATATTTGGCGATTATTTCCAGATCCCCTGTATAAGAATAATGTTAATATATGGTTGTTTTTCATCATTTAAACCGGAAACATCAATCTCAGGAAAAGTAAGGGTATTAGGAATAATATTATAATATTATAATTTCTAAATTAATTAATTAATTTAAAATAATTTTTCTTCTATCAGAATACCACGAGAAAAGTTTTTCAGTTCAGAAGAACAAGTAAAAATACATATAAGCATACTGTGATGCAGATTCCTGTTCAAGAGGTCGTCAACAATTGATTGATCCAATAATTCTATAGATAATTTTTTGAGATTGCGTGAAAATCATATTATACAGACGGTAGTACAAAACTTACAATAGTAATCGTTTATGAATTTTAAAATAATATGAATTGGGAATAAAACTGCTGGTGAAGCAAGAGTTTTGAAACTGCCGACTACACGATTTGTGCAAATACTGCAACAAGATAAAGGTTTAAAGTGAAAAAGTCATTGATGCCGTCTCATACTTAAGGCCGTAAAACTGCAAAATTAAAATTTACTCGAAATCAAATGATTTGCCATAAAGAATGGAAAAGTATCGTATTTTCTGACGAAAAAAATAACCTACATGGACCTGACGGTTTTAAATATTTCTCGCACGATTTATAAACTAATAAAGCAATAGTCATGAACAGAAATTCGGCAAAGGATATTTGATGGTGTAGACTGCATTTATAGTTATTCAAAGATGTCAATATGCAAAATTTGTATCAGAATGAACGCAGAAAAATATATCGACTGATTAGAAGATTGTTTAATTCCATTTATTAAAAAAAAATCACGAAAAAAATATTATTTTATAACAAGACAACGCTGCTATACACAGTGCAAAGAAAACACAAGAGTGCAAGTTTCGATTGAAAAATTTGTTACTTACGAAGTGACAAATTTTCCGGCATGGTCGCAGATTTAAATCCGATAAAGAACTTATGGGGAGTTCCATCAAGAGCAGTATAGAAATAATGAACATTAAGGAGAGTTGGAAATTGCTGTAAAACAAGAATGAAATAAAATATCGATACTATGACATTGCAAAAGATACCCAAGAGGCAAGCTGTCATTATTTTGACATCGATAATTAATAATTTTTAATGACGTCATGTGATTTATTCAAGACATAATAATAAAGTCATCTTTTTATCAATTAATGACGTCAAATAAATGGCCGATTGTACTAGTAACATTATTAGTAATCAATTAATAACGTCATGCATTTATTCCGTTATAATAACATGAAAATAATGATGTATTTTTAATTTTATAGTTTACCTTGTGTGAGTATGATAAGAAATATAAGAATTCATATTCATTTTTACATGTTGAGACGTCAAAGGGGATATATATATGTTATCAAGGTCGCGACTTCGAGTAAGCTTCAATAAGTTTTAACTGTTTTTTAAGTCGCTCATTGTTCGTTAAAAAGTTATTAACAAAAGAAGAAAGATTGAAAAAAATTACCTTTTTATTATATAAGGCAAAAATTTTCCACTTTAAAACATATTTTAAAAGAGGCAACTATGTATACATAGACGACTTATTATGGTTCTAAAAATGAAATGGAAATTACAAAAGTAATTCAATTTACTAGAATATTTGTAACTTGAAAGCTTAGCAAATTTAATCTAATTTTTGTAATTTTTGTAATTTTGTAATTTTTCACTTTGTCTCAGGAGTATATAGATTCATAAGAATAACCAATTAATGACGCCAAATAGACGACACTTTGCTACCATTAATAATATAAAAAAAATAACGTATTTTTGACATCAACTTATAACGTTATGTACTTGTGATAAATTCACGTCATTTTTACGATGTTTGGACGTCAATTTAAACGTCACATTTGTTATAAGAATGACTAATTAATGACGTTAAATAGACGACACCTTGCTGCTTGAATTAATTTATAGTATAAAAATAGAATACATGAATTAATTACGCATAATGATAAAAGTACTAATTATTAATATTAGAATTGTTATGTTCTTTGTAATACTTTAATTGACTTTAACTCTTTGTAAAATATATTTATAAATAATTTCTTTATAAAAAAGATAATATAATTTATTTGCTCTTAATGATTTTTTTTTACTATTTCTTCAATCTTTTTATTTTTCTTTAATTTTATTTAGAAGACATTTAAATTTTTCTATTTAAAATAGTAGTGTTTTAATAGAAATTTTGTCCACTATACTTACAACGGCTTTTAAGGAAACTATGCAAAATTTTCTCCTTTTTATGTTCTTTTAGCATTATGTCTTCTTAACATTATTTATCTCGATTTGATTATAACGTAGTTATAATTATTGTTTAAGTCTTAAATAATTTTTAGTGAAATTAATTTATGATTATTGTAACAAAGTTTGATACAATATTATATCTTTCAACAGAAACAATCATGGGGATAAATCAATCAAAAGAAACCGGGATTAGATAATAATTAATTTTAAGAATATTTTAAGAATATTCCCAGAATATATTTATGATAAATATTTATAAATCTGTTAAAAATTATTTCTTTATGATGTTATATAAATATTTTAAATATTTATTTTTTTGTTTTATTTTCGAAATATTATTAAAATATG
>NW_017259404.1:1193764-1211672 GCF_001594045.1 Atta colombica
GGTATTATAATATTAATAATATTTAGATATAGAAATATTATAAATAACAAATTTTCAACATAGTAAATAATTATTAACACCTCTTCCTTGAATTATTGTTTTCATGTATGGTGTATATTTGCAGCATATTGTGTTCGTGTGCGTGTGCGAGTGTGTGCGTGCGTGTGCGTGTGCGTGCGTGTGTGTGTGTGTGTGTGTGTGTGTGTGTGTGTGTGTGTGTGTGTGTGTGTGTGTACACGTAAAATCTTTTTATTAATTTGTATTGAGTAAATATTGAATAAATAAATGAATTTGATAAAAGGGGACATATGTCATCAAGGTCGCGACTTCGAGTAAGTTTCAATAAATTTTAATCGTTTTTTAACCGCTTATTGTTCGTTAAAAAATTATTAACAAAAGAAGAAAGTTTGAAAAAATTACCTTTTTATTATATAAGGCAAAAATTTTCCACTTTAAAACACATTTTAAAAGAGGTAACTATGTATACATAGCTATGCAGTATGAGATTTATTTGCACATCTAAAAGTAGATCGAAAATAGTGTACCTCTAGGCAAAGGATCCTGTTGGATGTCATTCAGAGTCATGACCGCGACAATATATGTAAAGGTCTTATTGAAGCCTATTCATACAGCACACTAACATTGAATCAATATCTAATAAGAAACGTAGAATTGCAACATTGTAAACATTGCAGTAACATTGCGAAATGTAGATTCAATGTCAAAGAGATGTTGCAGAATCGTCTAATGTCCGTTGAACAATGTCTATGAGACGTAATTCATGCGACGTTATCTTAATTAATTCAATTTTATTATTAAAACAAGTATTATTGATGAACATTATATTCCGGAACACACGATTTATTGAAAAATAATTTTTAAAAAATGTTTTCCACATTTGGGAATTAATTTCATTATTTTCCTAAGCGGTCACTCATACGAATCTGTATCACCACATGGCAAGCTTGACTTCTGCGATCGTACGAGAATTGCTATTTCGATCTAAGAATACTGAATGTTAGTGGATATATAATTGTAACATAGCTATATAAACAATACATATATAGCTATATATACAAAGAGCACGAGTCGATGTCGCGCATCGGACAAACAAACAATATTACACGCACGAGCACTCTATACCGGCCGTTTTTCGGGTAAACATATAGATATCGTTTAGAAAGTTTCATCCAAAATCAATTTGAATAATTTAAATTTTCTGTTTACATAATATTCTGTTTTTGTTCATTTTTTACAAAATAAAATGGATGTTGATATATAATTTTTTCAATGTTATTTCAATATTGCAGCAACATTGACAATCAATGTGGAAAAATCAATAAAAATTTAACTTATGATCCAATTTGTGCAATATTGTTTCAACGTTGCAACAACAGTAACAATCAATGTTGTAGCAACATTAACAATCAATTTTCAGAAGAATCAATATAGATACAATACAATATTGATAAAACATTGATACTTCAATATTCAACATTGCAATATCTCAGCAACATTCTTTCAACGTTCTGTGATGTATAGACTAGTCTCATAATCGGTACTTTTATCATCATAATTCACGCGATTCCTATTTTCACAATTAATGCAGTTTGTGCAATTAATGATGTAATTAATTTCTTGTTTTCGTGTATATTTCATATTTATTAAAAAAATTGTAATTTTGGAATAACTTTGGCGTAACTTTGGAATTATTTATCAACAATTTAAAGAAACATTTCACTTTTTCATTAATTTCTATTTCATTCAATAAATCTTAATCATTACAGATATCATAATAAGAGATACATTTCATCTATCTGTTCTCTGAATTTATCTTACAATAGTGACTTACAATTGACGTGTGCATGATATTTATTTTTAAAAGTTTAAAGTCGTTAAATTTTTTGTATTTATATATAATATATAAATTTATTAAATAAGTTAATGAAGTAGTACTTTGATTGAACTAACGGTATTAGCTTCTTGTTCCAAAAATATTTGAATTTTCATTTTCAACATTACAGAATTACCATAGAAGTATATCTCAGTGGCTAATTTTTTTTATATACAATGATCACGACGCTGTTCCTCGCATCAGATAGCAGTGATGAATGTTTGTACCAATGAAAGTCAAAACTATTTTTATCATGGGAAGTTATTCTTTGTTGCCTTCCATGAAATCCATTTGCGGAGTTTAATAGGCATCTTTGGAAATTCTTTTTATGGGATCGAAATTAATCCCGGAGTTTCTAACAGTTCTCGGAAATAATAATTTTGCCAATAAATCAGTGACAATTGCTGTATATTTTAAAGTTAAGTAACAAAATTAATTCATATGACATATTTTAGAATACAATTTTCGGCGCTTTCTCTTATGTCGTTTTCCTACTTTCGACGATATAATAAAGAAAAATTAATTTAAAGGCAGTTTTAAGACATACAATAAATAGATGATTATTTGTGAATTTACACTAAAGAAAAAGATTCAAACCAAGGTTCGAAATGTTTGTGAGTGGTATGGATTATTAACATATTGTTATGTCCAAACTCCGCATGCATGGAGCTAAGAAGATGAATGCAACGGGAACCGAATTATTAGACCGATTTCGTGGCTCCGGACCGCAGGGGGAACTGGGAAGGACCGACGCAAATCCAGAACGAAGGACGAAATAGAAATCTCTATTCGTGTTTCGCTAAACGGACACACGAGACGTATTTTTTAAATTTAAAGGACCCAAACTGGATCAGTATGCTGGGAGGGCGCAGTTTAACGCCAGATATGCCAGTGCCAGTATGATCCGTATGCCCTGGCTTTCGGTCATGGAACCTAATCCAAGTGACCGGAGAGAGGGCGAAGTGCAATCGCGGGAGAGCGTAATAAATACAAGGAGAGATTTTACAAATTAACAAACGAGGGTTCAGTTTAATAGTAATAAAAGAAATATTTAGTAATACATTTTTTTTTAATGTAAAGATACAAATCTTTGGTTTTCTATTCTGAAATATATAGTCGTACGCATTTATTGGGAGTACAAATTAGTTCGGTCCGTTTTTTTGTGCATTTATTTCAAAACAAAATGAATGAACAGATCAATTAAAGGATTGTCCATCGCTACTTACTACTTTTTCCCAGGCAATTTCTCTCAGGCAATTTTCGAATTCCATCTCGAAAAAATGATTCTTTGGAGGCGATCCAATTTTGGAGCCAATTTTCAATTTCTGCGAAAGAAGTGAACCGGTGACTTGCTGCATCCTTCGGAACAACTAGTAATCAGAAAGAGCAATGTCCGAAGAATACGACGGGTACGGTAAAACATCTGATTTGAACGTTTCTAAATATTTTTTTACGACTTTAGCGACATGAGGCTGGCGTTGTCATGAAAAAGAATAACTTTATCATGTCTTTGCTCGTATTCCGGCCGTTTTTCTCGCAATGCATGGCTCAAACGAATCAATTGTAGCCTATACCGATCGCCCGTAATGGAATCGCCAGGTTTCAGCAGCTCATAGTAAATAAGACTCTTTTAGTCCCATCAGATACAGAGCATCTTCGAACTATAAATGTTCCCCCGTGATATTGAAGTCGACAATCAATCGGTTGGCAACGATTGACCGGGCTTAGAGTAGTATTTTTTCTTCTTGGAGTTGTTGTATAGAATATCCACTTCTCATCTCCAGTCACAATCCGATACAAAAAATCTTTTCTCTGTTGTCTTTGAATCAGCTGTTCGCAAGTGAAAAATTGCTTTTTAACGTCTCGGTTTCAGTGCATAAGGCACCCAATTTCCTTGTTTTTGAATCATTCCCATGGCTCTCAATCGTACAGAAATGGCTTGTTGAATTACCTCCAATGATTCTGCAAGCTCCTCTTGCATTTGACTCTGATCTTCTTCGAGTAATGTCTCTAATTCTTTGTCTTCGAATTTTTATGGCTGTCCAGAGCGAGGCTTATTTTCAACGTTGAAATCTCCATCCTTGAAACGTCGAAACGATTCCCTACATGATTTATCAGTTGGAGCAGTGTCATCATAAACTTCGACAAGCATTCGATGGGTTTCAGCCGCTTTTCTTCCAATTAAAGCAGAAAATCAAAACCTCCCGCAAATGCTTAACACAAAATTGACATTTTGATATTTCAAACACAGTAAAAATCAAGGTTTTTGTATGAACTGAAAGCGATATAAACTGAATATTATTAGCAGTTGTTTAACCTCTCTGAAACCGCTAAAATCAACTGTCACTATGAACCATTCACAACAGCTGGAGTTCTTTACGGAAACGGACCAAACTAATTTGTATTCCCAATATGTGTGTGTGTGTGTGTGTGTGTGTGTGTGTGTGTGTGTGTGTGTGTGTGTGTGTGTGTATGGAAAGAGAGTTGTGTGTAATACGAACGTTATTTTGAGTGTGAAGTGTTTGGAAGGAAGAGGAGAAAATTAAAATAAAAGTAAATTGTATAAGTTCATATGATTGGAAAGAAAGAGGATCGATGGGAATGAGGGATGATATGGGAATTGAAAATAAGCAAATGAATCTTGTGATGCTGACTCTCACTCGTCATTAGTGAAAGGAATAAAATAAGACATGTATTCCAACTGACTGGGCGTTATGGAAGAGGAGAAGAAGATAACCAGTGGGAGAGCGTGGGTAAGCGTCAGGTTGAACAGGAGGAATTGAGGAGATAATATGTGACACGGGAAATTCCTGAATCGGATAGTGACATCGGATGTGAAACAAGAGGAGGATTGGGTGGGAAGAGATCATCGAAAAAGTCTGGGGAAAAATCAGAGATAGGGGAATAAGAAATTTCTAATAGCGATGATAGAGTCGAGGCTGGAGGCTGAATGATTAGAGTCTGTTCTTGGGCTGAAGCGGAGATTGTTCTCTAGAGCTTTCCGCGTTAGAGCGGAAGGTGAGTTGGCGCGTATTGATAGTCCCCGCTAGGTGACGAGAGATGCAAGATCTGCGTGAACGCATTAAAAATTTAGTCATCTTTAAAGAGGGACCACATAAGAAGAGAAGGGACCACCCGGTATACTGCAGCGAAATCAAAACTTACTACTTGGCAATAACGATAAATAAGGTGCCCGAAAGACCATCGGAGAGGATGCCGTCGACTGTGGGATGTTGGGCATCAAGTCTGCTTCGTCAAATTTCCCGATCAAGCAGTACCGCTTGATATTGATGATTGGCCTTTAGTTGATAGTATGATTTTGCATTGACTCTACTGAGAAAAAGGGCTTCGAGAATCGGATGAAACCTTTTTCAAAGGACAATATAACTATAGCTTCCCCAAACTCAAAGAGACAAATCATCTTGAGAGTCGCGGAATCACGATTTTTATACTAATCACCATTGGTTACTCCAATTTGGATTGGTGGAATAGGTTTCGTTAACTAGTAGTAGGATTTTTCTTTGCTCTCGGATTAGTTAAGATCTTGAGGGAGGAAGGAATGTTGACCGAAGTCTGTAGTGTGAAAAAGTTTTCTCCTAAATTTTATGACCTTAAAATTTATGGGAAAACGCTCATGCAATGCATCAAAAAAGCGCACGCGCAGCGTCGGCATGAGACCACCCAGAATGTATCCCTGAGCGTCGCGTGTCGCTTTTTAGATTTTGTGATCACGAGAATCGTCTGCGACTTGACTTAAAAAGTATCTTGGAGCCGGTCTTACGCTTCCAATGATATATTTATTATTACAATATTTTAGCCGCCGTGTCCGAGAGGCACAACTTGATATCCCGCCGCTCGTGCACCGATTTTTAGTTTAGCTCGGAATGATATTTACGAGAAGATGCTGAATTCTTCGTTTTAATTTTAAGTGTGAGAAAAGAAAATCTTTAGTCTTTTCTAAGCTATAATGCTCAACTGTTGCATTATTCGCAGCAGTCTTTTTATTTCAACGAATTCCAGATCTCCACAAAAGAAAAGAGTCGTGGGAGTCCGCTGGACATAATATAATAAAGTATACATATACCTTTCTGTATCGGATCACATTAGATGTGGAAAAAAGTTCGTGGCGTTTTTTAATGCCATCTAATGGGAAAAACGTCACGAACTTTTTCCCATACCCAATATTATTAGCATGTTTCAAATTTGTTTTATCGCTTTCTTAATTTTACTAAATGTTCTCTTATTAGTAATAATGCTAGTAACAGCACTATTTTAACGCTAATAAGACTTTAGTATGTGATAAATATAGATATAATGATTATTTTAATTCGAAATTATTAAATAAGTAAATTAAAATTTTGTACAAATTGCTTGCTTTTTTATGAATCGTTTAACAAAAATGTCGTTACGAAAACGTACACATAATTCTCTAACTGTTGGTTGTTTTAAAAATCATTTTCACGTATTGGAAATCTCGCCATTAATTACTTTTGTAATAGCAGATTACACACACACACACACACACACACACACACACACACACACACACACTTTTCTATGATAAAATATATGCGTATATTTAGTAATAAATAGTACCATAATTTTCGTTGACTTAATATATTATAATTTTATTAAGATGCTTTACATTTTTTTAACACTGTCATTGTAAATATATGAATTTAAATAAAAATATATGGGCACAAAGATTTGAGATAAATCTTATAACTATGTATTAACGGGATTAATGACTAAAATTTTTAAAAGAAACAGAAAAATGAAAAATTGTTAAATTTTAAACATATAATAAATTTTTAAGTATGAAAGCAACTCTTTAAACTATCATTAGTCTCGAGTTCCGATTATCTCAAACAATTGATACCCAAAATATTTTGTATCCATATTTTTGTATATATATATAAAAAATTATGACGCATATATTTTATTATTATTAAAGATAGGTACTCCTTTCTAATTACTATTCTATAAAAAAATCATTCATTTTTAATAAAAAATGATTTTTAGTAAGGTGTTAGAACAGCGCTGGGATTTATTTGCACATTTCGATCGATTTTTAGCTTGGTTCCTTTATTATCTCTTATTTATTACCCGCCGATCGGCATTTAGGCTGCGCGCGGGTTGGTGAAGTAAGGGACAGGAACCAAACTGAAAATCGGTTGAAATGTGCAAGTAAATCCCAGCACTGCGTTAGAACATATTTTCACATATGCGAATTCTAATATTACTTTAATATTACTCTAATATTACTAAGATGCGATAAAAATGATAACTGTAATTAATATCCTGCCAAAATTATTACTATTATAAGCGGTCATGAAGATTTCACACCCTTCTATAAAAAAACAGAGTTAGAGTTTGACGGATAATTTAACTTTTCTTTGAGGATAGATTTGATGAATTTTATGTGATCAGTATACATTAAATTCCCTTTCCATTATAAAAATTATTCTTCTTTGTATCGGATACCAACAACAAAGTGAAGATACATTTATTAAATTTTATTAGAATTTTTGAATAAATTTTATAATCGCAAGTAATAATTAAAAGTAAATATTTATTTATTGTTGACATTTTATTCCGTTAATATTACAGTAACGATTTAATAAAATGTGTTACCATATACAATATAATTTCAACGCTTTAATGTAATCTTGCATTATTAATTTTTTCATTATGCTACTATGTAATAATATCATTTCTATTGTATTTTGAACAGTATTTATAGTTATGAATAATTTCTTTGTTAAATATACCAGAATTATTCGTTAATTGGATAAATTCTTCTATATATCCGCAGAAATCTTATCTTGTTGATCAAGCTTCCTGTTAATTATTGGGATATTTCGTTTTTATTTTTTATGCATAATATACTATTTTTTCTTGTTGTTCATCGAACATAAACAAGGATATATGATACATCATATACATCATGCACTCATAATCTATGAGGTATTTACAATGCAGCTTAGAAAAATTCAAATTAAGCCTATCGCTATACTTTCTAAATTTCTATACATTTCTCTCAAAATTATATGACAACGGAAAGAGAAGACGTTTTCTCATTAGTCATGGTACATACATTTTGTTCCAATTCACTACAAGAAACAATACGACATAAAATAATACAATATCCGCCCAATTTGTGTCGACTGCCACAATAATTGCACTGCTAGTATGTGCTGAGATTAAAGTTAAAAATTCTGATAATGCATATGCCCATTATTTATTAAAAAGTGTGAAATTAAACTGAAAAATATTAAACAAATCATTATAATGTAATAAATAATATAATACTTATAATATAAATCTAAATCTAGTTATAAAATCTTAAATCTTGTAATAACAATGTCAGAAATACTTTCTGATTGTTATGACAAGATCAGAGATTTGATTTAAATATAATGCATTTAATTATATACCCGCGCGCGCACCTTATTTATATCAAACCACAATCAAACAAAATTTTTCATGTATTATTGCGAGAATAGAAGGTCTGTTATATACCTGTGTCGTAAAAATTATTGTAGCGGACAAAACTGTAGAATACATCTGAAAGAAAGTATGCTATCATTTTATTTAATAAAAACAGTTTCATTATAACTTAATTTAACAAATTGACTTTTCGTCATCTTATCCACTACTAAAAGTTATCTTACTCATATATGGGGGCAAGATGACGAAATTGATATGTTCTTAAAAAAATTAAATTTTAAAGAATTATAATTTATTTAACAACTTAATTTTGACAAATGATAACTAAGATTATATCTTAGTTACTTTAGAACTTAAAAAAAAAGTCTCTTCACCTCATCACAGAAATTAGGAAAAATCAACAAACCTTAAGGTCATCTTACCCCTCTTTCCCCTATACATTATATATGGACAGTTTTTGATATTTAAAATTACGTTTCTGAACAAAACCTTGAAATGTTTAAAAAAAAAGAAACTATTCTTTAAAATAAAATGATTACAATTTCTTCGTAAACCATGTTTTAATTATCCCCTTCATCCCATTGTGGCATTATAGACATATCAACTATACTACTACTACTATTAATTATGTTTAAATATATATCATTTGACAAAATCAGTGTTACACTTGATTATATATGCCTATACGAGATGGTTTAACTCTTATTATAAGGAACAAGATGAATTACATTGCGAATGCTGGCTATATGTAGTCGACATATACGAATCGCTTTGTGGATGCCGGACATAGCTGGCGTTAGGAGCGAAAGGATTGAATTCAAAAGAATTATTTGTAAAAAAGATCTAGAATACGTTCTATTTTATATATACGCACTTATTATATTATATATATATATATATATACAGGGTAGGGCAGTAACTCTGTTCATTTAGAATGTTTTGCTATTTTTAGAAAATGATATAAAATAAAATATAAAATGATATATTTATGATATATTGAAGTTGTATAGCATTCGGGGAAGGGAGAGGGGAGTACAATATACTGAATAGTTTTTCTATGGGTGGAGACTTCGAAGATTTCAAGATCACCTCCACTTTTTTAAATGGAAATGTATGATTTTTTTATACAATGTGATTCCTCTAATTATTCTGCATACAAAACTATTAAAGTAGTGGTATAAAAAAAAAAACCAATAGTTTATGAGATATTTTCTACTTTATTCTGACATACACATATATTGACATAAAATATTAAATAACTTGTAAATTAATACTTTTTGTAATCCTTAATATTTTTATGAACAGAATAATGAGATGAATCAATTGATGGAAAGAAAACACAGTTGCTTATTTAAAAATTATCCTTTTTGCATACATATTTTTTTTTAAAGCAACTATGTGTTTTCTTTCCACCAATTGATTCATATCATTATTGATATAAAAGTTTTAAAGTACAATTATAAAAAAATTAATAATTTATGAGTTATTAAATATTTTACATTAATATATGCCAGAATAAAATATAAAATGTCTCGTTTCTATTATTGGTTTCTTGATATTACCTTAATACTTTTATATGCAGAATAATTAGAGGAATCATATTGTGTAAAAAAAAATCATACAATTCCATTTAAAAAAGTGAAAGTGACTTTGAAATCACCGAAGCGCCTTCATCCATAAATAAACGATTAATAATATATTATTATATACAGTCTTGTATTATACAACTTCAATATATATATTATTACATATTTTTAAAAATAGCGGAAATATTTTAAGTGGTAACAGAGTTACTACCCCACTCTGTACATATATATATACATATATGTACATACGTTTATTATATATTTTTATATTTTTATTTAAAAGAGGACATACTTTGCAGATAAAATTATATCCAAAGTTGTAATGTCCCAAGCCAAATTTTACCTTTGTCTGCTTTATTTGCAATATAACTTGCAAAATCTAATTGAAATAAATAATTTATTAAGCGTTAAATATATACCCATATTATTAACATTTGGATATTGGCATAAATTTTATTAAGCGAATGAGTAAATTTAAGACATTATAATAAAACATCAATTATGTTACATTGTCGTAGATATCAAAGAGCAATCTTATCTCTTATATTTAATGATATCCTGTTATTTTTAACTTCAATATGTGTCAATCTATTTTTTTAGTTTCAAAGTACAGCATTTATATTAATGTACGAACTTAGTAAATAATGAATTAAATTTGAGTCAAATTTAATACATTTTCAAGAATAAGTTATTTCACTACAATATTTTAATTAAATTAATGATATATTGAGTAGAAGCAAGATCAACATATAGAAATTATTAAAAAATAAATAACTCAAAATGGTTATAGTACAACATTATGAATTTAATATATTGTATTCTTTTATATGTGTTATTGGGATATTTATACATAATACCAATTACAAAATCTATATAAATTATTATATTCAATTCTATATGCCGAAATACATTGAGCTTATTTTACAGAATATTTATAGCGCAATATAGATACTATGTAGTAGAATTGACAACATAACAGTAATATTGATGAAATAACTTTCAAAAACTCGCATTTATAGTATAAAAAAAAAAATAATTTTTAAAACTTTTTCTAGCTTATCTTTACCTGCGGCGTTAAAATGTGTATCCTAAAATATATATAAAAAATAACGCAATTTATATGTAATGTCCCAATTTTGTACATAATCATTCCATGAAATTTAGGTAGGTGTTCGAATTTTGAGACTAACTAGTAAAATTACGCACAAAAGAGTTAAAATTCTATATAAAAGTTTGTTGTAATTATTTACCTGTTTATGTAAGTCCTCACTGAGATTGTAATTGGATAATTTGTAAAGAATTGCTTCTGTTTCATTTATCTGAAATTATATTAATGTAAAACGAAAGTTTAGTAAAACTGAAAAACTGAACTTTGCATTCAATGAATAAGATTTTGTCAAACAAAACTTTGATACGTGTAATTTCATAGTTGTGCTTATTATTTTAATTATAAATAATTATTAATGTTTTTAATCTACTGTAATTATCAATACCTTGTAGTAAACGGTTTGACATACGTAATTTAATGTGAGAAATAAAATGCTAAATAAAATGAAACAAAAATAGTTATATAAATGCTTGCTAATATTAATCAATGTCCCTATGTCCCCATATGTCCCCATATGTATGGTCTCCAAGCAATTGATACATAGATAGATAGAACGATATAGAACGTATAAAATAATATATCATTTGTATTAACATTTGTACTTTGAATATTACGTTTGGTTTGCGTGATATAAGATACAGGTGGACAAATAAATTATTAATTGTTATAATTAATCAAATCAAAAGACATATGAGAAGTACTAAGTACGAGAAGAATTAAGAAAAATATACTTTTAACATAGAATTCAATATAAACTTATAAATTATAGTGTTATAACTTGCTTCAATATGCGATTATTTACGTAATTGAAACTAATTATCCTTGTACATGTATGTATATATACATATATGTATATATAGTGTGTTATTTTAACTGTTGCATTAAATTATCTCGAAATGAAAAAGTATATTTCAGATAAAAGAAATGATTTCGAGCGAGACATACTTTTGTAAATACTTTTTAAACATTGTTTGTTATATTCTTTCTTTTTTAGGGGCAAATACCTAAAAGATATTAGGTTGACAATTTAAGGATATATTAGATGTACAGGATATATTAGATGTCTATACAAAAAAAATTGAATTTGGACATATGTTTAATATTTATATTTCAAATAAAGTTTATACATATAAAAGTTGTGTGAATAAGATTATATTTTTGTATAATAACACATTTTTGTAGTATATTTATTATAATTGTTATTATTTTCATTGTTAAATGTTAAAATTTCTTTAATGATAAAAAAATTTACATTTTTCTTTTATAAATGCTTTAAACGTACACATAAAATATTTTACATAATTTATGTAAAGTTTCTTTGCGATTCATTGATTACTTACAGAGATAGAGAACAAATAAGTATTTTGTTTATTTACTGGATAACTAGTTCATGCAATGTAATTCTAAATATATAATCCTGAATGCATAATGTACTTATATTAAGAAATTGAGATATTTGTCATTTATTCTACAATATACAATATATTTCCATATACTTTTACTAGAATACAGATTTTAAAAAATACTACTATTTATCAAAACTTATTATCCAGACAGTAAATCTTTGTCACATTATTTTTAAATGTGATTTAAAATAATTTGTACTTTTTTAACAACTTCGTTATCATTTTGAAAATATGAAACATTCTTAATTCTTTGCTTCTACATTTAATCGATTAAAACACCTATTCAAATATATTAAAATTTTTTTCCGTATAGTTTTAAGGGGAAAAACATTCATATTGTAAATGACTTACACACAGACGATTTACATATCATTGATACATCATTACATATTACTACATCAATATCGCACATATAGGTACACGTAAATTTTCATATAACAATAACATTCTAATTAGACGTCTAAGTTCAATTTTATGAAATCCACGTTATTTTTTCGTGCAAACTACTAGTCTGTGGATTATTCTTTCATAAATACAGATTGATATGAAGCTTTTATATGAAGCAAATGTTGTTACGATGTAATAGTTCTGGAGCATCATATTGCGTGTGGATTAAGAAATAAAAAAAAATATCAATTGCGAAACTTTTTGTCGTTCCCAGCATTAAGACTTTACTTCGCAGACACGTGATAATGCATATTCTTTAATCCGGAAAAAGAATTTCGAATGAATAACACAGAAAAAAGTAATTGTTATATAAAAATTATATGTATTTCGGTAATACAAATGACTTTAGGATTCATTTCCTTCTTAAAGGACCCACCCTCCCCATGTTTAAACAAATATCTTTCTAAATTATGAACGAGTAATCGTGTTTATTGATACACTGCAAAATTTGTTGAATAATTTGTAGAAATTATTTATTTTATTCTTTTTTATTTTATCATATTCTAACTTAGCTACTATTTTCTTATATTATTTTGGTTTTGAAAGCAGAATATTTGTGTCTTTAAGATAGAATATTTGTATTGTAAAGCAAAGAATAGGTGTTTTAAAGGAGAGAATTTGTGTTTTAAAAGGATTCTAAAGCAAAACTTGAACTTCGACGAAATCACAAGTAATCGCGCTGCGCGCCACATGCCTTTTCATATTGCCACAGCAATATCTCATGCAATCTATGATACACGCAGTCCCACGTACGTGTCAATTTTCATATAAGAAATTCGTCACGATGAAGCGATCTAAGTCTAATTCTAATAAGACGATGATATTGGTTTGTAAATCACGTGTCTAGAAACCATTATTTCGTACGTATAGATTGCGAAGCTTTCATAGCAAGCAAATGTTGTCACAACTTGGCAGCTGAGACGCCATATTTCATTAAGAAATGGTAAAAAATATATCAATTTTAAAATTTTTGATCGTTTTCGGCATAGACTCCACTTTCCAAACATATATTATTGTGCTTACGTAATAAAACAAGAAATTTTAGGATCCTCTTAAAGCAGAGAATTCATCTCCTTTACTCCAATTAGAAAACAAACAAAAAGTTAAAGTAACGTAAAACAAAAAGTTAACATTTATTATCAATTATATTTAATAAATGCTTCTTAATTATTTCAATAATCTTTATCGCATATCTTAGTGTAAAATCCGTAGTACATCTACAAAAAGTACATGAACTTGTCTCACTCTATTCCTTATTAAATTGAGAACAGGAGTATCTTATTCAATCTTGTCAATACTTTTTGGGATACAGAGACGTACAAATGATAAAATTACTGTATAGCAGGTAAAATAACTGCTAGAAAAGCATTCATGGAAAATATTCCCCAATCATATTGGTTTGAATCATATCACGAGAGAAAATTTCATACGATTACACACTAAGGATATGGCTAAAGCTCTATTTACGGAAAGTAAAGATTGACAATGCTTATAGCAGATCGACCATATATATGTACATAGAAAAAAGTAACTATTCTTTCCAAAGCGTCCTTTTTCTATGCACAAAGACAGGCCTCTGATCAAGTCTATGGTAGTTAATATTATTGAATTATTTTGGATGTCAGTGGTCCCTACTTTGATGACGGGAAAAATAATGATGCTAATATATTAAACAGTCTGATGACAGAGAGAAGTTACTCTACTTTAAAATGGTTATGGCCATTTAGAAGATGTTATGATCGTAGATCAAGAATGCCGTGATTCAGTAATAACTTTGGAAAAATATGAATTGATATCGAAAATGTGTCATTTTTTTTAAGCAGAAAGACATGATATAAGTGCGAATGAATCCAGACTTGTGACCAAAATCCGTTGAACTCTCGAATCCATAAATGGTTTAATTAAAATGGAAAATGCTGGCCAATGTTTTTTCTAATACTCAAATATCATATATCGGAGACTACCTATTGTATCCGCATTGTGTAATGCTTATCGACCGCGAGTTCAAGTAACATCATCGGATAATGAAATAATTGCTCAAAAAATGCTCGCTTTGTCTAAAAAAATCTAACGATTTCCGAAAAATTTTAGAAGATGAAAGGTGATCCACAAAGACCACCAGGTGGAGAAAATACAGGCAACATCCATTACAGATATTCCGCGTTTAACATTCCAAGTTCTTTACAGAATAACGATTGGAATTTACTAGATAAAGTAAGCGGTCTTATGCACGAAAACATGGTGCAAGATGGTGTTACGTGCTTTACATGCACAAACAGAAAGCAGACATTTTAAAGTTGAGGTTGCAATTTCGACATATTTCATCCAAACAATACCAACTTTGAAAGATGGCTTTGATCCTGTCAAAGATTGTTATTGTCAATGCAAAACGGGAGCACGAACTGTAGGATGCTGTATGTACATTGCATTTGTTCTGCGGTACCTAGAACCTATAGATATATGGAAAATACATCTTAATACTATAGTGATGTTTATCCAGAATATGAAATGGATGCAGCTTTTTGATTCAAAATACATATTTTGAATCAAAACAGAATCGAAATTGAATCGAAGATGAGGAATAAAACATAAAAATACATTTAAAATTTAAAATATCTATTTCTGAATTAGTATGGCAACTCCATCGCTCCGTTTAAGCTGCAATCATTCGAATTGAATCTAATTGACCTTAAAATACAAATTTTTGTGAGTTTGGACAACCTTTGAAGGTGGCTGAAATCGGCCCTTATGCGAGCTCTCTTCTATTTTATAAAAAATAGATACAATGAATAATTTTGTTAAACAAACAAGTATATGTTTTCTTTACATCTGACTTATGTCATTCTATTCATAAAAGTATTAGGATATTACGATTAGCATAAAACAATACAGCATATTCGCTCGATTTATATCGACTGACACAATAACTGGATTACTATAATGCGCTTAGATTAAAATTAATCCTAATTCTGAATGAATCATCTCAAAAATCTTTTTTTTGAAACCCCAACCAAACTGAAAAACATTAAACAAATCCTTTTAATATAATAAATAATACTTACATAGTTCTAGTTGTAAAATCCTGAATCTTGTCAAAACAATCAAAAATATTTTCTGATTGTTATGACAAAATCAATGATTTTGGTTTAAATATAATGCATTTAATTATATACCCGCGCGCGCCCTTTATTTATATCAAATCATAATCAAACAAAATTCTTCATGCATTATTGCGAAAATAGAAGGTTTGTTATATACCTGCGTAAGAATTATTATATTGTAATGGACAAAATTGTCGAATACATCTGAAAAAAAGTATGCTATCATTATACTTAATGAAAACAGTTTCGTTAATCCTTTCGCTCAGAAAGTGGTCTACTGGAATATCATCATTGTTTGGGATCCTATGCCGAAAGTGTATACATTATACGTGAGAATTTATGACATTTAAAATTATGTTTTACGCTTAAACAACGTCATCTTAATATGTTTTTTAAAAAAAGGGAGTATTTCTTAAAACAAGATGATTATAATTTCATCGTAAATCATTTTTTAATTGCTCCCTTCATGCTGGTGGCATTATAGATATACATCAATATACTACTACTACTATTACTACTAATTATTTAAATATATATCATTTGACAAAATCAGTATTACACTTGGCTGCATATGATTGTACGAGATGATTTGGCGTAACTCTTATTACAATAAATTACTTCGAATGCTGGCGTTCGTCTATGCGGATAGCTGTATGGATGCCGGACATAATCGGAACGAACGGATTAAATTCAAACGAATAGAGATATTTGTAAAAAAATATCCGAATATGTTCTATGTTATATATACGCATTTATTCTATTATATATAATTCTATTATATACAGAATGGGCTCTGTTCACTTAGAATGTTTCGCTATTTTTAGAGATATGAAATGATATATTTATTAAAGTTGCATTTATTAAAGTATATATATCAAGAGAGATATAATATATTGGTAATATTAGGTAATATTAGGTATAGAATTAGATATAGAATAGTTAGAGGAATATTGTGTAAAAAAAATCACATTAGGTATGGGAAAAAGTTCGTGGCGTTTTTCCCATTACATTTAACGGGAAAAACGCCACGAACTTTTTCCCACCTAATACAATTCCATTTAAAAAAGTGGAGGTGATCTTGAAATCTTCGAAGCGCCTCCATTCATAGACAAACTATTAGATGTAGGAAAAAGTTCGTAGCGTTTTTTTAATACCATCTAATGGGAAAAACGCCACGAACTTTTCCCACACCTAATATGATTTTTTTTACACAATATTCCTCTAATTATTCTATATGGTACAACTATTAAAGTAGTGGTATCAAAAAGCCAATAGTTTACGAGATATTTTCAACTTTATTCTGGAATACACATATATTGACATGAAATATTAAATAACTTGTAAATTATTAATATTTTTTGTAATCCTTAATTTTTCATGAATAATGAGATGAATCAATTGATGGAAAGAAAACACATAGTTGTCTATTTAAAAAATTATCCTTTGTGCGTATTTTTTTTAAAGCAACTATGTGTTCTCTTTTCACCAATTGATTCAAAACTCTGTTCATAAAAGTATTAAGGTTAATTAACAAAAAATTAATAATTTATGAGTTATTAAATATTTTACGTCAATATATGCTAAAATAAAGTATAAAATGTCTCGTAAACTATTGGTTTCTTGATACATTATCTTAATACTTTTATATGCAGAATAATTAGAGGAATCATATGTGTAAAAGAAATCATACAATTCCATTTAAAAAAGTGGAGGTGACTTTGACATCATCGAAGTGCCTCCATTCATAGACAAACTATTAGTAATATATTATATCCTCTTGATGTATACAATTTCAATAAATATATTATTACATATTTTTTAAAATAGCGGAAATATTTTAAGTGGACAGAATTATTACCCCATCCTGTACATATATATACATATATGTACATATATATACATATATGTATATATAC
>NW_017259404.1:1211772-1213419 GCF_001594045.1 Atta colombica
TTTTACCTTTGTCTATTTTATTTGCAATATAAACTGCAAAATCTAATTGAAATAAATACTTTAATAAGCGTTAAATATATACTAACATTATTAACAGTTCAAATACTTGAATAAATTTTATTAAACGGATGAGTAAATTTAAGACATTATTATAAAACATCAATTATGTTTTATAATAATGTCTTAAATTATTAATATATATTATATTACATTGTCGCAGATATCAAACCGCAATCTTATTCTTTACGTTTAATGATTCCGTTTAATTATTTTTCAACTTCAATATCAAGATCAATCATTTTTTTTAGTTTCAAAGTACAGCATTTATATGTTGTACTTAGTAAATAATGAATTAAATTTAAGTCAAATTTAACACACATTTTCAAGAGTTAAGTTATTTAACTACAATGTTTTAGTTAAATTAACGACGATTATTGAATAGAAGCAAGGTAACATAGAGAAATTATTAAAAAATAAATAATTCAAAATGATTATAATATACTATGAATTTTACATATTGTATTCTTTTACATGTATTTTTAAGATATTTGTACATATCAACATGAATTACAAAACTTTTATCAATTATTTTCAATTTTATATGCCAAAACGCATTGAGCATATTTTACATAATATTTATTAGCGAATAGTAGAATGTATGATAGTAGAATTGACAATATGATAGTATAATAACAGAATATAAAATAACTTTCAAAAACTCACTTTTGTTATATAAAATAAAAAATAATTGTGTTATATAAAATAAAAAACTTTTCCTAGCTTATCTGTGGCATTAGAATGTACAAGCATCCTAAAATATATATAGAGGAATAACACAATTGTAATGTCCCAATTTACACAATCATTCCATGAAATTTAGATAGATGTCCGAATTTTGAGAGCTAGTAAAATTATGCATAAGACAATTAAAATTTAATATAAAATTTTATTATAATTATTTACCTGTTTACATAAATCCTCATCGAGATTATAATTTATAAAGAATTACTATTGTCTCATTTATCTGAAATTATATTAACATTAAACGAAGATTTGTAGTAAAACTGAAAATTTTCAATGTGTTCAATTAATAAGATTTTGTCATTTCAAATAAAATTTTGACATGTGTAATTTCATTGCTTGTGCTTATTATATTCTAATTATAAACAATTATCAATGCTTTTAATCTACTATAACTATACCTTAAAATAAATAGTTTGACATATGTAGTGTAACATGAGAAATAAAATGCTTTTCAAAACGGATTATACTATGGAATTAAAATATATATTTAATTCCATAGTATAATAAAATGTCCATATTCCCTGATGATTTCCAGACAAATGATACATTGACAGATCGATAAACCTTCAAATAAGTACCATATCATTTGTATTAACATTTGTACTTTGAATATTACGTTTAGTTTGCGTGATATAAGACACAGTTGTAGGACGTACCTGTAAATAAATTATAATTGTCATAATTAATTAAACCGAGAGACACATACGAAAAGTACTAAGCAAAATATATTTTTAACGTAGAATATAAATTTATAAACTATAGTGTTATATCTTGCGGTTCATAATGTGTGATTATTTCATGTAATTGAAATTAATTTTTGTATATATATATATATATATATAT
>NW_017259404.1:1213519-1218935 GCF_001594045.1 Atta colombica
GAAATAATTTCGAGGGGGACATACTTTTTTAAATACTTTTTGAACATATTATTTGTTACATTGTTTTTTTTTTTAGGTGCAAACATCTAAAAGATATTAAGTTGGCAATTTTAGGATGCATTAGATGTACAGTCGCTACAAAGAAAATTGAATTTAGATGTATGTTTACATTTCAAATAAAATATAAAAGTTATGTAAATAAGATTATATTTTTGTTTAATAACACATTTTTGAAGAATATTTATTTTAATTATTATTATTTTAATTGTTATTGTTAAATATTATTAGGTGTACAACTTTGCTTCTGTCGTTTTCCTATAGATGGCTTTAGCGGTAAGTGGTGGTCGAAATAAATAGATCATAGACGTCATACAATAAACTTGGGCATCTGTCAACATAACCCCATAGAAACATTAGTCGATTTGTGTCTGCATCATAAAGTTATTCTCGATTGAAAATGTCAGTTTACGAGCCAAATTCTCGTCATTTGCGGGAGGTTTTAATTTTTTGCTTCAATATGAAGAAATCTGCGGCTGAGGCTCATCGAATGCTCTCAAATACTTATGGTGAGGCCGCTATTAGTGAAAGAACGTGTCGTGAGTGGTTTCAACGCTTCAAGAACGGTGATTTTGACGTCCAAAGTCATGCTCTGTATTTGGTGGGACCAGCTCGGCATAGTGTATTATGAACTGTTAAAACCGATTGAAACAATCACAGGCGATCGGTATCGAACGCAATTGATGCGTTTGAGCCGAGCATTGAAAGACAAACGGCCGCAATACAACGAGAGACACGATAAAGTGATTTTGCAGCATGACAATGCTCGACCCCATGTTGCGAAAGTGATCAAGACATATTTGGAAACGTTGAAATGGGAAGTCCTATCTCACCCGCCGTATTCTCCAGACGTTGCTCCCTCTAATTATCACTTGTTTCGATCAATGGCACACGGCCTGGCTGACCAGCACTTCTGATCTTATGAAGAAGTAAAAAATTGGATCGATTCGTGGATAGCCTCAAAAGATGACCAGTTTTTTCGACGCGGGATTCGTACCCGAAAGATAGGAGAAAGTAGTGGCCAGCGATGGACAATACTTTGAATCATAAATGTATAACCAGTTTTTTACAATAAAGCCTCGAATTTCAGAAAAAAAACGACGGAAGCAAAGTTGTACACCTAATAAAGTTTTTTAATGATAAAAAAATTTACATTTTTTTTCTTTTATAAGTAATTTAAATTCATATAAAATGATTTATGCAAAGTTTTGTTGCGATTCACTGATTACTTATGAAGATATAGAACAATAAATATTTTGTTTATTTACTGAGCAAATAGTTCACACAATGTAATAACTATACATAAATAACTATACATAAATAATCCTGCATATATAATGTACTTATATTAAAAAAATACTACTATTTATTAAATTAATTTATGGTCCAGATTGTAAATCATAACCTTTGTCGCATTATTTTTAAATGTGATTTAGAACAATCTGTAATTTTTTCACAAATTTGTTATTATTTTTAAAATATGTATATAACATCTTTAATTCTCTGCCTACATTTAATCGATTACATTTACGTTTAAATTTTTAAGGGAAGTTTTAAGGGAATCATAAAGACGAATATTCATATTGTAAATAGCACTTATGCATACCAGGTAAATATGAAACCGGAATTTATCAATAGATGGCCATAGCTGTCAATGTAGTTGCCGTCAGACGGCGCCATTGATGTTATTTCCTTCTGACATCTGACAAAGATTTTTAACTCACAACAATACAAGTTTCATACAACAGTATAATTTGTAATAGTTAAACATGTCGAATTTTGTGCCTGGAAACTACGATTTGCGGACAGCATTGATTTTCTGTTACCATGTTTCTGTTTAAAGAAAACTACTGCAGAAACGCATCGAATGCTTATCGAAGTTTACGGTGAGCATACTCTTGGTAAATCACAGTGCTTTAAGTGGTTTAAAAAATTCAAAAGTGGTGATTTTGATGTGAGAAACGAAGAACGTGGAAAATCACCGAAAAAGTTTGAAGACAACGAATTGTAAGCATTATTAGATAAGGATGACGCTCAACCTCAACAACAACTCATGGATCAATTGAATGTGACACGAGAAGCCGTCTCCATATATTTGAAATCCATAAGAAAGATCCAGAAGATGGCAAAATGGGTTCCACATGAACTGAATGAAAGACAGCAGGAAAACCGAAAACCCACTTGCGAAATGCTGCTCACCAGATACAAAAGAAAGTTATTTCTCCATCGAATTGTGACTGGCGATGAAAAGTGGATATAATAGGATTGAGAATCTTAAGCATAAAAGATCATGGGTAATTCCAGGCGAACCATCGACATCGATTGCAAAGCCAAATCACTATGGACGGAAGACAATGCTCTGTGTTTGGTGGGATCAGAAAGGTGTGATCTATTATGAGCTGCTAAAATCTGGCGAAACCGTTAATACTGCCGATGCTACCGACAACAAATGATCAATTTGAACCAAGCTTTGTGTGAAAAACGACCGGAATATCAAAAAAGGCAACACAAAATGATTTTGCTTCATGATAATGCACCATCACATACAGCAAAACTGATCAAGGAAACGATTGAGACATTTAGTTAAGAAATACTTTCACATGCGGCTTACTCATCAGACTTGGCTCCGTCCGATTACCACTTATTTGCATCGATAGGACACGCAGCTTGCTCAGCAGCGCTTCACTTCTTACGAAGATGTACGAAAATGGCTAGATGACTGGTTTGGCTCAAAAGAGCAACAATTTTTTTGGCGTGGCATCCACAAATTGTCAAACAGGTGGAAAAAATGTATAGCTACCGATTTTCAATACTTCGAATAAAATATTTTTTATCATTTTCATGCAATAAACATGTATTTGCTATAATACATAAAAATAAAAAAATTCCGGTTTATATACCTGGTAGACGATTTACATTATATACTATTATAAAATCTCACGCATATGAAGATATATGTAAATTTTCATATAACAATAACGTTCTAATTAGACGTCTTCAATTTAAAAAAAAATCTACATTATTTCTTCTTGCAAATTACTGTGGACTACTATTTCATAATTATACATTGTATAGTTTTTATATGAACCAAATGTTGTTACGACATAACAACTTTAGATATTAGTATTAAGAAATAATAAACAAAATCTCAATTTCAAAACTTTTTGTCATTCTCAATATTTAGACTCTACTTCGCAGATATGTATTAATGCTTATTCGTTAATTCTGGAGAACGATTTTTGAATGAGTAACAGAGAAAGAGCTAATTGTACAAAATTTGTATTTATACAAAAATTATGCATTTCGGTAATACAGGTGACTCATACACGCACGCACACACGCACGCGCGCATACTTTAGGATTCACTTCCTTCTTAAGGGACCTATTCTCGCCCTGCTTAAGTGCGAAATAAATTATGAACGCGTAATCATGTTTATTGATACTCTGCAAAATTCGTTGAATAATTTGTTAACATTATCTATTCTATTTTTTTTTATTTTATCATTTTCTAACTAGTTACTTTTTTCTTATATTATTTTCGTTTTGAAAGAGTATTTTTGTCTTTAAGATAGAGAATTTGTATTATAAAGCAAAGAATAGGTGTTTTAAAGGAAAGAATTTTTGTTTTAAAGCAGAGAATTCTGCTTTATTCCGTTTGGAAAAGAAACAAAAAGTTGAACATATGTTTATTAATGATTTATGATATATTAATGATACATTATTAATGATTGTAATTAATGATTTTTTAAAGTAGGACAAACGACTATTAAAAAAGTCTGTAGAAGATCACGACCTTAGGATCACCTTAACAATATCTGTCATGATTATTGAAATTGGTGAAGGCAATATGATACTATAACCTATATTATGATACTATAACCCAGTGAGAAATGATAATCGAATTGATATCGATTCGACGTTGAAGGTGTCAAATCCACATCGAATCGACATCAATTCAATATCGATTTCATTGTTATTTCTCACTGGGAATTATGAATGAATCCAGACTTGTGATCAAAATCCATTGGATTGTCGAATCCGTAAATGGTTTAATTAAAACATGGAAAATGCTGGCCAATGTTTTTACTAACATTCATTTACCATACATCGGAGACTACGTAAGAATTGTATCCACATTGTGTAATGCTTACTAACCACCTCGAGTTCAAGTAACTAGATGATGAAATAATTGCTTAAAGAATGCTCGCTTCGTCTAAAAAAATCCAATGATTTCCAAAAGATTGTAGAAGATGAAAAGTGGCTCAGAAAGATCACTATTTGAGAGAAAATATAGGCAACATCCATTAGAGATTTTTCGCGTATGATACTCCAAGATCTTCATAGAATAATGATTGGGATTTACCAGATAAAGCAAGCGGCGCGGCGTTTTATACACGAGAAGTATGATGATTACGCAAAAAATGGTGTTTACGAGCTTTACATGCACAAACAAGAAGCAGATATTTTAAGAGTTAAGTCTCGACATATTTCATCCAAACAATACCAATTTTGGTTTTGGTATGAGGAGGATGGCTTTGATCGTATCAAAGATTGATATTGTCAATACAAAATGAGAGCACTGTAGGATGCTATGCGCATTGCATCTATTCTGTGGTACGTAGAATACTATAGATATATGGAAAATACATCTCAATACTACAGTGATGCTTACCATATTTAGAATATGAAATAGATGCAGCTTTTTAGTCCGAAACAGATAAATCGGAAGATGAGGAATGAAACATAAAAATACATTTAAAATTTAAAATATTGATTTCCGAATAAATATGACAACTCCGTTTAAGGAATCACTCGAATTGAATCTAATTGACTTCAAAATAGATTTTCGTGAATTTGGATAATTTGGAAGAAACCAAAGTCGACTCTTATGGGCCCTTCTCTTCTTTATAAAGAATACGTAAGCACAATGAATAATTTTGTTAAATAAATAAATATATGTTTTCTTTACACATGACTTATGTTATTGTTCTATTCATAAAAGTATTAGGATATTACGATTATCAAAAAATTAATGATTTATGAAATATTTAATATGTCAATTATATGCGCCAGAGAAATATATCCTTAATATCTCATAAATTATTGATTTTTGTATATTTCTAACAGAATATTTTTACATGTAGATGATAGAAAAATCATATTACATAATATGTCATATAATTCTACTTTAAAAAGCGCAAATAAACATAATATTTTCACGTCTCTCATCATCTCTGTCTAGAAAAGAATAACATGATCATATTAGGCTCTTCTCGAAGCAATTGCCCTTTCATAAAAAACATTTTTTTTGTACTTTTTATATTTTTTGAACTATGTTGATGTGAAAGTTAGATTAAGA
>NW_017259404.1:1219035-1236065 GCF_001594045.1 Atta colombica
AATCCATATATTGATTGTGATTCTTAGCTTCTGTTATCCGCTGCACAAAGATGGATCTGTTTTGTAATCTTCTGTAATCTGTACTACTTTTGAACAGATCAGAATATAATACACGTAAACGTTCATTGATTCGATGAAATCTGAAGCTTATGCATCTAAATTGAAAAAGAACTAATCATATTTTTTATTAACATTATAATATATGCATTATATACAAGCATATTAACTATATAATTGCATTAATAAATAATTAGAAGTCGAATTAAATTAGAATTTTATTATTTACTTGTTATGTTTCAATATAATATTTTATATATGAGGAGCAGAATTTCAAAATAAATTTTGTCCAAAATTTATAATTCAGATTCAATAGTTTTAAACTATAATTCGTTTACAGATAACGAAAAAGATAGCCATCAAAAAACTATGTGCCTTACAGAAAATAATAATTTTTCAATAAGCTAAGAAATGTTAAACAAAATTGCTAAATAATTGCTAAAAACATTAAATAAATGCATTTTGGTAAGGGAATTTTTACGTTTTAAGAGTAAAAAATATCAATTATTTTTGTTGTTTTTAAAAGCTTATAGTCTCAAAAATATCCCAAAAAAATGTTTTTTGAAAGAAAAGTTCAAGATATAACAAAAAGTTCAAGATATACGAGATAAAATGATATGGTGTGTGGGACCTCTTGATTGATTCTAATAGCGCGCATCAACCAATTGCTATAATCGGCGCTAGTCATTATTTGTATTCAACCTTTTAACCATTCTAGAACGTTTCTATCCAATAGAGCAGAGTTCTCATCTTTCGTTCCTATCTGAGCATCACTTCGTTTTTTCGTTTCTAACAGAAAACGGAACTATACTTGTACTAAAATATTTCAAAACTTTATTCGCCTTTTTCTCTGATTTTGAATCTGGTCATCACGTTTCCAGAAAAAGTAAAAGTCCGACTTCTATTTTTACGTTATATTCAGAAAACATCATCGCTACTACCCATACTAGAATTAATAGTCATTAATTTTTTCTATTTTTTTTGAAGATCAAATAAATGGACAAATGAGAAAAATTTGAATTATTTATGTTGCCATTTTAAAAATATGCACATGAAATAATTATTCTAGTTCGGGTGAGAATTACAAACCCATTCATTGTAAGAAAAAGCTTTTGTTATCGGACCAACAATACGATTTGTACCTTTATCACCATTTGATCGTTCTCGCGATGCAAGTCTAATTTTAACGCTACCTTAATACTACTGTAAAAAATTAACACTACAAAAAATATATTTTTTTATAATTTTATACATATATTGTACGCACTTTCTAGATTTGTATTAATTTTTAACTTTACCTAAATTTTTATTTATTAAAAAAATTCTCAAAGAATGCCTTCAAAATCAATTCTCAAACGTAAAAATCCTCTTAAAGGATCTTTTGTTAAAGCATCTTTGATTAACCATGCCATTTTTCTTTTTTCTTTGAAAATCTCCTTTGAATATCTCGCAGGATATCCGGAAAATTCGTTATCCGGTCGGATAATTGGATTTGCAAAAAGAATTTGACAACAGATATCCGATATTCTAGATCCCTTAATATATTATGCTCAGCATCCCTAAATAATAATATACCAATAAATTAACTTTGTGTTAATCCGGTACTCTCTCTCTCTCTCTCTCTCTCTCTCTCTCTCTCTCTCTCTCTCTCTCTTTACAGTACACATCCGGTCACTGGTATGTTTTCTTTTTTTGTAAAAAATATAAATTTCCAATTGCAATCACTTTTTGCAAAGATATCTAATATTATATTTAATATTTTCTTGACCAAAACGCGCAAAAATCGCTGAAAATCTATAAGTGAATTCCAAACATCACATCATGTCATTTCGTCATATTCCAATTTGAAACTGTGAAGTTACATCATTCATGCTTATCCCTATAAACGTTAATGCATCAAAGACGAAATCGCAGGGACATTTGGGAAGAAAAATTTCCGCAAAAACAAGTTTTATACAGTTGCATCTCATCCCGGGTCATCCAAATACAATTTGCGTACATTGCGAGTATAGAGATGAAAATTTTATTACGGACCTTTTATATACGAATTTTTTGAAACGCACATACGTTCTTTAATGCTGGACGCTTTGGATATGTTAAACCTGTTTGATATGGTTAAGCCTATTCTATTGGAAGCATAGCGTCTGATTCAATCGTATCATAATTACTTATCGAAATGCGGAATAGCTCTCCCTTACAGCCAGGGACGAAAGTACTTTTACCGTTAGTTTTGTCATTACTTTTTTATGACGATTTTACCGATACAATTTTACCATTACTTTTGCTGTTACTTTTTTATGATTATATATTTATATGTCAAGATCATTGGAAATTTTGACTGTATTTATTCCATTACGTTACTCAACATTTTTTTCCATCGTAATATTTTCTAAAGATACTCATATTTTATAAATATTTAACAACGAAAAATAGTGATTAATTATATATTTTAAATAATTGTTGTTTAGTATATTTTTAAAACTCAAAATAATTATTATATACACATATTTTGTACAGACAATACAGAAAACATACGTATGTTGTTAAGATCATAGTCATGATGACTTCCATTTTCTATATGTTACCAAAAGGTCTTTATATGTTTCACACCGTAAAAACATTTTGGCGCACAATGTCAATAAAAATAACTTACAAAGCAAATGTATACACATGTATAATACTAACCCAAGGATAATTGCAGAAATCAGAGCTTAATATAATGATGTTTGACGGATAATTCATCAGAAACGCAAATATCGTGCAATAAAAAACCAGATGAAATTTACGTTTTCATTAAGAAGAAAGAAAATACCAAAACTAATAAATGCTAATTGATAAAAAATGTATACAATCAATCCAATTATTATTCGAATTATCCAGTTACGTTGCTTTTGGTATTTCTTTGGCGCTCCGAGAGTTTCCAAAGTGTCATCTACTATAGCAAGTTCATGTAAGCATATTTTCAATTCCTTTAAAAAAATCATATTGATTATTTATGCAACATAGAAAAGAATTATTGTTATAATTTTATATTTGAGTAAAAATTATTATTGTAATGTATACAGGAAATGTGACAGATAAAGAATTATAATAATGTAAGCATTAAAGTTGATCCAAAATTTTTTCTTTTTTAATTTAACTTAGTTTATTGCTTTATAAAAAAGATTACGTGTTACAGAATAATAGAACGTAGAATATGACACAATAGACTAAAGCTGTTTGTAAATAGTTAGGCGTCAACAAAACTGCTGTTATAAAGCCTACCAGCAACAAAAAACCGGAACAAGGGACACTAGGCAACTAAAAAATTCAAAAAATTCTGAAACTTTGTGTACAAATAAAGTTCATCCGTAACTATTTTCGTGCGGAAGTTACAGTTTTAGTAGATAAAATATCTTTTTGAAAATATGTTTTTTTTTTTTCATTTGAAGTGAATATCGTTGAAATTATATTGTTATATTGTTATATTGTTTGCTTGTGAACAGCAAAAACGGAAGGGATTTCTGCATTGCATTGTGACTCGGGACGAAAAATGGATTCATTACGATAATCCCAAGCGCAGAAAATCATGGGGAGTGCCCGGCCATGCTTCCACGTCGACGGCCAAACCGAATATCCTATTCAGGACTCCAAGGTCATGCTCTGTATTTGGTGGGACCAGCTCGGCATAGTGTATTATGAACTGTTAAAACCGACTAAACAATCACAGGCGATCGGTATCGAACGCAATTGCGTTTGAGCATTGAAAGACAAACGGCCGCAATACAACGAGAGACACGATAAAGTGATTTTGCAGCATGACAATGCTCGACCCCATGTTGCGAAAGTGGTCAAGACATACTTGGAAACGTTGAAATGGGAAGTCCCCAACCGCCGTATTCTCCAGACGTTGCTCCCTCTGATTATCACTTGTTTTGATCAATGGCACACGGCCTGGCTGACCAGCACTTCTGATCTTATGAAAAAGTAAAAAATTGGATCGATTCGTGGATAGCCTCAAAAGATGACCAGTTTTTTCGACGCGGGATTCGTATGCTACCCGAAAGATAGGAGAAAGTAGTGGCCAACGATGGACAATATTTTGAATCATAAATGTATAACCAGTTTTTTACAATAAAGCCTCGAATTTCGGAAAAAAAAACGGCGGAAGCAAAGTTGTACACCTAATATGTACATACATACATTGTACAATATGTATTCACATCGCACTAACATAACATTTATAATTCTAACATTGTTGTAACATATATAAAAAAAAACATTATTAGTGAATATAAATTATAATTATATTTTATATGTATTATAATGTACATATATACAATAATGTATCCAAAATATAATTTTAATATTGCATATATCAACGAAGCTCAGATCGGTGAGCCTCCGCGCCGAGCTAGGCTCGTCTAGCAAAACAGCGAGTTTATTCCTCAGAATCTGTCTTTCTCTCTGTGATTGCTTGTTTTTTGACCGAAAATATTTTCTCAGCGATTTCAGCTGCGTGTCATAAGGGGGAAAGAGACATTCTAGATAATACATAACTTTTATTAAATTATATTAATTCTTTGCCCTACGATTTAAGTTCCGATTAATTATGGCGCGTGCCATAATTAATAGCCTGGAACGTATTGTTTATGTTTGGCCCGATATCACGGCTCTCACTTATAATACTCATGTTTGGCCCGATTTCTTTACCACTAGTTTCACACGATATTGTAGCAAAAAGGTTAATCATATACATTTCTCATTAACGTATAATAACAAAAATGATTTCAAAACGTAATAGTTGATAGATAGTTTATGATTTTCCGTGTATTAATTTTCCGTTTATGTACCGCGTTCGTAGAGATGATCCGCAAGAACTCAACGTAGTCTCGAGCGTAGGTGCGAGATCAGAATATTTAAGATCCTACATTCGATCTTGCTTTTTCCTTTTTTTCATAATTCTTTTTTTTATTAACGTTATTAATAAACATATATTTTTAAAATTATAGAAATTATATGTACTTCAGTGTGCTTGAAATTAGTTGCACATTTCGAGCCAATTTCTGAAGTGCTGCCTACTTTTCCCTTGCACTCAATGCTCGACGACCGAACCGCTGAATCGCGCACGGACGTGCATCTCAGGAATCACAGTATAATAGCGTTTTTTCTTGACTGCACTATCGCCCACTAGTGCAACACTCAGACAGTGTAGCGTATTTCCTTAGCTGGTGGTACGAACTCATTCAGTGTTTCCTATATGATTATAGTGTAGTGCAAATTTTATGCACGAAGTAGGGTTTTGCTACACGATCTCAAAGAGATAGTGTAGCAAAACCCTACTTCGTGCATAAAATTTAGAGCTAGTGTGACATTAAAAATTTAAAAAATGGAAGTCAATCGGCAGCAGAATTAAACACCATAACAAATATACATGGTATATGTACACTTATAGTACAGTATTGATTCAGCACTTATACGCAACTGGTGTAGTGCGAGATTATACTCAGTGTATCTCTATAGAGAAAACGTTACAACATGCTGCGATCATACCTTCCAGCAAATTATCATAAAAATATTTTCCTTTCTACATAATTGTTATTTTCTTAATAATAGATTAAACATCATATTAATAAGTAAATACATTTTACTGAATGTAATGTACTTTTAAAATATTATTTTATTATTTTTACGATACATTCGATTTCTTTCAAAGAGTTACTGATTACGCTTATAATAAGAGTCGACGAGATACATAACGAGATACATAAACTGGAATGACCACTTAATTCCAATAACTCCGTGATATCTTCTTTATTCAACATGTGAATAAAGAAGGCATGTTGAATAAAGAAGACATCACAGAAGACTAAGGAAAGTAAAGAATTAAAAAAAAAATTATCGTGTTTTGAAATTATTTTTGCTATTATACATAAATTGGAGGGATATAGGATTAATATAATTTATTAAAACTTATACGTCATCTATAGTTCCTTTTAGTTATACATGTTGAATGACTGAAATTAGTCAGAAAGCATTTTCGATATAGTCACTAGAAACAAGCGACTATAGAGAGAGAGAGGCAGATTTTAAAGGATAGTCTCGTTATTTCGCTCGACGAGCCCAGATCGGCTTGAGGAGCTTCATCGATTACAATCTTTTCCTTGTAAGTTCCTGGGCATACGTTATGTCGCTATGGCAGAAAGAAAAGATATTATATCAACACTAATTCCGCACAAACAAAAAATAGTTTTGTGTTACGGACAAAATACTCTATTTGCACACAATGTCTCATAATTTTCTGAATTTTTGAGTTGCTTAACTTTCCTTGTAAGATAGCGATGCAATAAGTGATGAAGCAATAGTTAAAATCATATACACACACACGCACGCACGCATACACACCGACACACGCACTCGCGCAATCACCTACACACATACCAGTTATCTCAGTTTCTCTTATGCATAAAGTAGAGATACGTTTTCTGAATAAAATGCAATTTACACCAAGGCAATTTTTTTATTTGCTATCAATCAGGTTGAAAAAAATGATTTTGAGAAAAACATGTTTGAAGTTTTACTTTCAGATTACTATATATATGTTTACTACAAATTTAAAAATTTAATAAATTAAAAAATTTAATAAATAGAAACCGACCGAATTAATGTAACAACATAATATAGTAGAGAGCGCCTAAGGATCGATCAGAGTTGAAATGACAAATAATATAATATTCTAAATTCATGAATTTAATTAATCTCAAATGTGACTGTGCACCAAAATGTTTGGACGTTAAAACGCAATCAATCTAGAGAGAGAGATACTAATAATGGTGAGCCGTTTTACAATCGCGAGTATATATAATCCCTTTCTTTATTTTAAATAAGAAACTTTTATTGCGAAAAATATTTTAGCATCTCAGATTGATTGTGTTTCTTTCAACATATTAAAAGATCGATTTTTTTCAAAATTTTACACTGTTTACAGCCCTTAAGGGAAGGATTAAATACGAGATAATAATTTTGAGGAATCGACAATTAGGATAATTTAGAGAGATTTAGATGCAGCGAATTATTAGTAAACAACTTTGGCAAGAGATTTTAGATCTTTATTTAAAACAAAATAGATTGCTAAAACATCGAATGAGTGAAAGGATTTAAGAAGAATTACGTCGTCTGCGTACATGAAGAACTCGGAAGACAGAGAAATGTTAGATAAATTAGAGGCAAAAATATTAAAAAGTAGGAGTCCAAGAATGATACCTTGAGGTACCCCAGAGAGAACAGCATCAGGAGAGGAGAAAAAAGGAAAAGGATTATACATGAGGACTTGCTGTGTATGATTTGTAAGGAACGAGCAGATTAGTGAGAAGGCCGAATGGGATAGACTTATGACATAGCTTGAGTTTGACTAAAAGTAAGTCATAATTGACGGTATTGAAAGATGATGAAAGATCTTTTAAAAAAACTTTTTATAATTTTGTATTTGTCTATAATTGTGAATTTAAGACTCCTTTAATGCTTTCAATTAAAAATACTATTAAACAAGAGATAAGTAGTATTAAAAGATTAAGTATTATTATATAGGGACCGATATATTAACAAATTTTTTACTTTAAAACGACAGAAATTGGTGAGAATTAACATAATGGTGAGCAACGATAAGAAATATTCCATGAATATAATTCCAGATAGCAAATAAGACAAGTAATATATTTCATAGAAATAATAATATGTAAGAAAGCTCCATACGGCCAAAGCATACAAGTAAGAGAGATACGGCCTGCATTGTCCACGAGGATATTCGAACATACCCAAATTGCAAAACGATCCAATTATCAATAATGGTTCCAGTGCTCTTTCTAGCGTTTCTGTCATAGTTTCTGTATCGTCGGCTAGTATTTTAACTGAATTAGTTCTTGCTGCATAAGACACAAACACGTTTTAATATTTTTTATAAGATTTTCAGAAATAATTTTTGCAGTTCTTCTAGGAACTTTATAGGTAACACACTGTAAGATATATTATATACACTGGAGAATAACGTATTTATATGCCACTTAATCAGCAAGTACTGAACAACAGAATGGACGTAGGTAATCTAGATTAAATTGCCTTTCCTTTCGCGGAATTTTTATTTATAGTTATGTAGATTGAGGCCACTAAATATGAATCATTCTTGAAAGAAAAATTCATATTTTTATTCAGAAGAATATCAAATTAATAAAATATTTAATGATTGTAATTGATCATAAAGATTACATTATGGACGATTTTATTTTATTTCGGTACCATATTATATGTTTTAATTTTGATTAAATTAAGTAATAACAATTATCTACAATTATATTAATAGTCGGTTCACCAAATGCTTTACTTTTTTTAGATTTAATTTCAATTGAGCGTGGTATTGACTTTTTCATGAAATTTAATGCTATTTACTCCCGTAATAGCCATAAAGCAATTTTTATGATATTACACTTTAAATAAATTTTTATAGGTATATATCCTAGTTTAATGTCTTACATTTTATTAGTTAACGACATTAATAAAATGTGCAGTGCTATTGTTAATAAATAAAAAAATAATTGACACTTGAAAAAGATAAAGCAAATGCTAAAGAATCTTGTGTTATGCATTATTTGATATGTAGAAAATACGAATAATTGTTTAAATATAATGTGTGATCCGGAACTAGTGCCTGATCCGCATTTAATGCTTTTACTCTATTATTACAAGACACAAATGATTGTAAATGTAACTATATCAGTAACATTTATACTACTTTATAAGTACAAATGTACTCAATGGATGCTTTTTACTTACATAACTTCTAATGACACGGCTAAGTTGAAGCTGATAAATTTGATAAAATATTTGATATATTGAAGATATGTGCACAATATAATGCTCTTTGTAACGTAAAGGTAAATACAATTATTCTTGTAATGATAATATAATCTATTAATGTAAAAATGTGATGTTAATTTTACTATTATTTTTTATTTTTATTTTCAAAATATTTTCATATATACGTATACACCAATTTTATGTACTCACATGTATACACTATCATAGTATTTATTTTCGTAAAGTAAAAGATTTATACAATATACTGCAAATAAAATTTGATTTCGGTTAATTATTCTTTGCTTTCTATTTTTTAATTTACTGTAGAGAAATTCAGATATATTAAATACGCATAAGATAACACAGGAACCTCTATATCTATACATATATATGGATGGATTTCTCGTAAAACGGAAAAGAAGTTAATAATATATCAAGCTAATGAACTTAATGTTTCATATCTTTTTGTAATACATGATAAAAGATAAAGCGAGTAATATAAATATAAAGGAAAGTCACCGATACTGTCATAGTCTTCTAAAGCGACACTCTCTTATTTCTAAAAAAACTAACTACTGGACTTTATTTAATATTATTAACAAAAACATGATCTGTACTGTATTAACGTTCAGTTAATTAAAAAATTGTAAACGCATAATTCGTATTTTTTTTATTTGCTTCTATACAAAATCGGCTAAAAACGAATTCAATGAATGCAAAAATAAAATTCTTACAATTGTAAATTGCGTAATTTAAATAATAGTGACTATATTATTAATATATCAATTATATTATTATTAATATATCAATTATATTATTATTAATATATCAATTATATCATTTTAAATGCTTCTAATTTCTTAAATCAGTTTTATTTATATTATTTTTTTTCTTTTAATTTTTTCATAATACAATATAAAATCGGGGTGCAATATAAATCGGCACACCTGTCTGTAAACAAATCATGAGTTAACTTAATTTTCGTAAGGTTGCTTTATAATGTCAAGTAACTCAATCGGAGCAATGATACGTATATCGCAAAGTATATGAGAAATCATCGCATTATATTTTCATCTTGCAGAACAGCAGTAAATACACATAATTTAACAAAAATGTTTTATATTGAAATGAAAATTCTGGAAAATCTTACATTTATTTATAATCTATACATTTATTTATAAGTACTTTACACAGATAATTTTTGTAAAAGAAAAAAAATAGGAATATGGCATATATATTGTATTACTGTCTACTGTCAGTTTTGGAATTCATTTTATCGAATGCTCATTTTTGCTTATCTTCTTACGAAAAAATTAATTATTGCAAAATTTCAAACATTATTATAAAAACTATTTATATTGAGTCATTTAAAAAGTATTCGCGGTTTTTTATCACTAGATGGTCACTTGATAGTCATATATCGGGCAACACTAATCCGATTGTGTCAAACGAATGCGCGTCTGAAAGATGATATTTTAAGTTACATTTTTTTGTAAACAAAGTTTGGTAATTCATCAATCGTGTCAAAAGTTATATTGATTTGAAAATGAGTGAAATTTTTGAAGAAATACGCTATATGATGTTTTTTTACTACAAAAAAGGCAAAAACGCAGCACAAACATGCAGAAAAATTTGTGAAGTTTACGACGCGGATGCTGTAAGTGAACGCAGGACGCAGAAGTGGTTTGTTCGATTTCGTTCTGGAAATTTTGATGTCAAAGATCGACCTCGCTCTAGTTGGCCAGTCACTGAAAAAGTCGATGAAATTTTGCAACTGGTTGAGCAAGATCAGCATGTGAGCTGTCAGGAGGTAGCACTAAGATCATCAACCATGTGACAGTTTGGAATCATTTGAAAAAGGCTGGCTACGCAAAGAAATTGGATATTTGGGTACCACATGAATTAACACAAAGAAATTTGATTGATCGAATTTCCATCAGCGAAACACTACTAAAACGAAATCGATCCATTTCTGAAACAAATCATCATGTGCGATGAAAAATGGATAAAATACAAGAATATCGCTCGTAAAAGATCATGGGGTAAGCGCGGCGAACCATCACAAACGATTTCAAAGTCTGGATTGACGGCAAATAAGGTGATGTTGTGTGTATGGTGGGAAGGGAGTCGTCCATCATGAGGTGTTACCACATAGCCTAACGATTAATTCAGAGCTCTAATGTTCACAACTGGATAGATTACAGGAAGCGATTAAGGAAAAACGACCAGAATTGATAAACAGAAAAGGTGTTGTCTTCCATTATGACAACGCCAGACCACACACATCTTTGATGACGCGTCAAAAATTGAGGGAACTTGGTTGGGAAGTTTTGATGCATCCACTGTTCAGACCTTGCACCGTCTGACTACCATTTGTTTCGATCTCTGCAGAACTCTCTTGATGGAAAAACATTAGCCGACAAAAGAACTGCCGAAAATCACTTGAAAAAGTTTTTCGCCGATAAATCACAGAAGTTCTACACGGATGGAATTATGAAATTACCTGAAAAATGGCAAAAGGTTATAGATAATAATGGCCAATATATACTTGATTAAAATTGATTTTCAATAAAGAAAAATTTCATTCAAAAATTGAACAAAAAACCGCGGATACTTTTTAAATGACCCAATATCTGATAGAAGACATTTTTTAGTTTGTATTAATGTATTTAAAGTTTATTTTTTTTATCTTTTATTTAAGAAATATTATCTAAAAATAAAATGGTATGGTGGTATCAGCGACCTTTTCCTAAATGTATAAAATAATATTACCGTTATATTAAAAGAAATTAGTTTTCGGAATTGATTGTCACACAAGATTGGTTCTCAATAAGCTAATAACTCAACCATGCATTCTCTTTTTACTATAGATTGCTGATTAAATTGTGTAAAATGCTCTGCATCAAAGTGTTTGTTACTTACAATGTTATAATCTGTCCGTTTTTACCAAACATAGTTATGGCAATAAAAAAGACATTACTTCGTAATTCTATTTTTGCAGACGCGTATTATAAGACAAATTTTATTAGATTAACTTGTTTGAATATTTGGTTTCAAATATCAAAATTTAGCAATTTTTATTTTTTTATTTTTTTATATTAGAAGGTACAAAATTAAAGTTTTTGTTCAATAAACATTATATTATTAAAACATTTACTAAATGACAATGTACACTTATTGCAGAGCCAGAATTCAGATTTTCTTAAATTATATGCGAATTTTATGTTATTATTTGTAGTTTATAAATATATGAGATATCCTTTCTAAACCAAATGTATATCGAAAATGTTATAAATATGTATAAGTAATTTATGTATTTTATATTTTATGTAAAAGGATTTAATTCTCTTTCATGTTGTATTACATTTTATTATATTATTCTTTGTACATTAATTCTTTCTTTGTGTTCTATAATTTGGTATTAAAATATATCGCATAAAAAATAAAAAAATTGTATGTAAACATGAAAACATTTAAATCCAGCAAATACAAAGTTAAATGTATCGTATTTCTTAAGCGTAATTTGTCACATAACAATAAAACTGTAATGTAACACATTATATTACAGTTATTTTGTAACTTGGTTTTTTAAATTTTTAAATTAAATTTGAAAATAAAAAAGAGGATTGCCGTTAAAAATCAGTGAGTGATGGAGAGCCTAAGTAGGTCCTTTGATCTTTAGAGCTAGTCATTTCAAAATTACTGCTTCAAAGGATTGGTGCATAGAACCATGTGATATTTAAAATTTGAAAATGAAAGTTGACGAGGAGCAGAATTTTAGCGCAATAATAGGTCTGTTCGCGTTGCTTGCACTTGCGTGCACTTTATGCACTCAGCACTTTCTTTTTCTTCAACGTCTGAATATATATTTATCTCATTTTAAGTACATTTACATTTTTGAGGATTTCAAGTTATACAAACAGACATAATTGGTCGTCCGTAGCGCATATTGCACGCTTGTTGTAATCCTGTATTTCATATATACTTTAATTTATCTCGTTGCAGCGTGAAAATACTTAAAACTCAAGGTATAAGAGATATATATTTATATATATATATATATTTTTTATTTTGTCATACACTGACAAGAATAACTGAAAAAATAACATATTCAATCCTAATCCGTCTTTACAATAAATACGACACACTTGTGTTATAATTATGAGGCAGTAAATAAAAACTGAAGTTATTAGAAGTTATTATAATAGTTATTAGCAAATAAACATATAATTATGTTTTATCCTCGATTTATGTTAACTTCTTAATACGGTTCTCAGTAATATATACAGGAGTATTCTGGACCACAGATATATGCGCTGTCACCAGGCAGTGTTGGCATTGTGGTCGCGAGAGGAACCTGTTAAAAGGAGGGTGGGGGATTAGGGTGAGGGAACGTGTAGAGAAGAGAAGTAAAAATGTAAAAATGCTGCGTAGAGAAAAGAAGTAAAAATGCAAAATGTTTATCTGATATCCCCATCCCCGCTACCTCCTCCGCAGCCGTCACCTCTACCTAATCGTCTTCCTAATCCATCTCCCTCATTCATACAGTCTCTACGGCTCAAGCGGCAATCTCTGCTGCCTCTATCTCAGCCTTTGCCGCCATCACAGCAAAGTATATTACACAAAAATGTAATAATTCTTCCTCATTAGTTAAATCGAAGAAATCGAGCATAAACTCGATCAATTCGTCACTTGTGCAAGATGCAAAATTAATAATCGAGAGGCTCTCATCGAGTTCATACTCGACTTCTTCCTCCTCTTCGATGGGAACATCCTCGCCGACAGAGACATCTTTCTTCTCAATTTCGTCGGCTTTCATGAGGGGGATATCCTCCTTCTTCTCATCATTTTTTTCAAATTTATTTGGGTTCTGAATTTCATTTTACACACACACACACACACACACACACACACACACACACACACACACACACACACACACACACACACATCATTTAAATACATACAACTGATGAACGCGCGCGGACAAGACGTGGAACAGGAAATTTATTTTAAAGCAGAGAATTTTTGTTTTATATAGCAGAACTTTTTTTTTGTTTCACTTAGCAACTTTTTTAAACAGGAAATTTATTTTAAAATAGAGAATTTTTATTTTATATAGGATGAATCCGCGCGTGGACAAGATGTGGACAAAACTGACGCTGAAAAGCATTCTTCGCTGTAGCGCGACTGCCCGGAATTTATCTATGGCAATAGATCCGGAATTTATCTATGGCAAATCGGTATATATAAAACAAAGTAAATCAAAAGTGTTGCCGCGAGAAGATCGATATAATAATTCTGAAGCAGTTGTCTTTGTTGTGCATAGAGCATCCGACTATTAAACGTTACTGTTATATGCATTGAGATATTAAGCAGTGCTGCTGCGCCATCGCCGCCGACGCCGCAGCCATGCGCTCTATCTCATATACTTGCTATATACAATACTTACCATCTTTCTCTCGATACGTTATGCCGCCTATTGCGACTCATGTGCATCCTATACTTATGATCTTTTCTCTCGTTGCAGCTTCCTATGTAATTCCTTTTACTTATTCTCATACGCAAAATATATACATATACATATATATTTTTTATTTCTATTGTATTTATATTCTAATAATGTTTTTAAAGCGAGCGCAGCGATATTGTCAGATGCGATTATCAATTGCGATGATGCTGCTGACACATGCAATATAATATCATGAAGAAGATAGGAAGGAAAAGAACGAATAAATATCGTAGACGGAAGGAATAATTTCAAAGAGACATACAGTTTAAATTTTTATTTATTTTTCATATACATATTAGGTTGGCCGGAAAGTTCGTGCCGATTTTGAAGGAAATTGAAGAAGGTTTAAATTTTAGTACACATTTATTAAATTTAAATCTTTTGCGGCATGAACTTTCCGGACAACTCAATATATATAGTATTATCCATAGTTTTTATACTTACCGAATATATCTTTTATTCTTTTGCTGAGTATCCACACGTTTTGTAGCACTTCTCGCAAGTGATTGAAGCGAATGTTGCGATTTGTTACTGAGCACGCGGCACGCATGCTCAAAATAAGAAACTAAACATTGAACAATCATCAGATCGGTATTTATAATCAGATCTTATATTCAAGATCGTTTTAAATTCAGTCTTAAGAAGAAGTCACGAATTAATCAGAGGTCATATTAACGTTTTAAGACATTACTTATTAAGACAGTTAGATCTTGAAATAAGAACGGACTATATGAAATCCATAGAAAACGAGAATTTTTTTATTATTTCTAATGATTATCTTAAGAATTTCTTTCAAACATATTTGAATAAATCTATGAAGTGATTCATTTTAATCTTATAAAGATGTATTTTCACACATATTTTCAAAATAATGAAGAAATTACAATAAATTATGAAAAAATTACAGATTAATCTAGATCATATTTAAAAGTAATACAAAAAATTATTTAGTTAGTTATCTACGTTTACCGTCATCTGGTTCAAAAGTTAGTTCAATAAGAACTAATATTTTTTATTGTTCTTTAATAAAAATGTATGAAAATGTATTACAAAATAATGACAAAAATTTTTTGTGTAAATTTCGAGATAATTTATATGAAATTACATTGCACCATCTCGTACGTATAACGCACTTTAATTTCATTAACATTTAATGTAATTGTTAAAAATTTTATAAAATTTAATGTACATTACATTTAAGTAAAGTACTGTAATTTAGTTTTTAGTTAAATCAATCATTACTTTTAATTTCGTTCATAACCACATCATTTACATGTAAGGAATATTTCTCAGTGCAGCATGTTAAATCGTAGAAAATTAATCAATCACAATCGAATGTGAGAAGAATAATAATCTATGATTGATCAATTTACCACGACTTAAGACTGCTACGATTGCTTATCACCGATAGATTAGATATTATTATTAAAGACCGACATCCTTACAGAAGTTCGCATACGTATGAATATGGAAGTGATTAAGAGTTAAAAATTGATAATATTGTATTAATTATATGATTTATTAGATTTATTAGTAGAGTTTAATAAACATATTTATGCATTTATAATTCAGTAATACTCGATTTTTCTTTAAAATTGTGATTTCAGTATTATCATCAAAGTTTGATTATCAATAGAGATGATAATTGCAGAGAAAAAAATAATTTTTCTGCAATATATAGGATATTACAACTTTACAAGTATGCATATTTATGGAACATTTATGTAATAAAAAATCATGAATTTAATAATGTATGAGCCAAATATTTATAATAATATTAATAGTAGTAAATTTATATCAATTGTCTGTAATGTCAGCATTTTTCAATTATCCCTTGGGGCCCTTTTTATATTACCGAAAATTTGTCCAGGATTGATCCAGGTCTTTAATAGTATCTAGTCGGTGACCTCATACAAGAAAGCAGAAGAATATGTTAGAAGGACAAGAATATACTATAAGGACATTAATTAAAGGAAAATAAACGATAAAAATATTATTATATGCTGAATCTATGTCACACACGCACAATTTATTGAGTTTACTCTATTCTCGATGCAACATAAACGCGTCGTTCTTTGGATGCGTGTAAAGCTATCATTCCCCATGTTTCGAAATCGGAATTCAGGGGGTCAATCATATTTTCACGCGAAAATTTCCATATTTCACTTTTCATTTTTTATTCATCGAGATTTCATATGAAATTTTTCATGTATAGCGATTACATATGCGATATTGCATGGACGACTGAACAATCTATATAACCTATAACAACAGAAAGAAAAATAATAATGAACGTGACTATGAAAAGAAATGTTATTAAATTATTTAAAACGCAATCCCGAATTAGTGAGGGATAGAATAGATAGAAAAAACGAGAGTTGATTAAAATTGGTAAATTTAAAATATTTTATTATATAATTATAGTAATTGCTAAGAAATAAATAATTATTTGACAAAATATAACATTTTTAGTCATTTTTAGTCATTTTTAAACCATTAATTGTATGTATGTATGTATGTATGTATGTATGTATGTGTGTGTGTGTGTGTGTGTGTGTGTGTGTGTGTGTGTGTGTGTGTGTGTGTGTGTGTGTGTGTGTGTGTGTGTGTGTGTGTGTGTGTGTGTGTGTGT
>NW_017259404.1:1236127-1240920 GCF_001594045.1 Atta colombica
TGTATGTATGTATGTATGTATGTATGTATGTATGTATGTATGTATGTATGTATGTATGTATGTATGTATGTATGTATGTATGTATGTATGTATGTATGTATGTACATGTACGTAATAATAGTTTTTGTAATATATATTATTATATTGGATTGTCCGAAAAATTTGTGCCGATGTTGAAGGAAAATTAAAACGCAGAAAATTTAAATTTTAGTATACATTTATTAAATTATATAGGTTAGTCGGCACGAACTTTCCGGACAACTCAAATAATAGTTACATATATATAATTCTTCCGTCAATATTACTTCTTCTTCAATATTACTTCTTATTAATGGCATCTGCCTTGAGATAAATTGTTGGTAAACAAGACATATTAGTTCCGAAGTATATTATTTATTAATTCCCTACATTTCCGCCTTTCCGCTACGATCCTTAGCTAAAAAGTTACGTGAACAATTTCACATTTTTACAGTTGGAAATTAAGTCCATTCTATAATGGACAGTAGCAGTACTGGATTAAAGAGTAATCAATTAATCATAAATTAAATCAATTAATCATAATCGAATGTGAGAAGGATAATCAATTGATGATTAGTCGATTTTTATGTCTACTCTTTGATTCACTATTGCTACTGCCCATTGTAGAAAGGGCTTTACATGATCTCTCGAAATCATAGATGATCATAGAGTTCACATGAAATTTTTCACTTTTCACATTTCCACCCTAGAGGAAAAGTTACATGATTGACCCCCTAAGAGTTCTTTAGAACAAAAGAAAGAATTACTGAAGTGTTTAAAAATGCATTTTACAGCTTGAAATTTCTATTTTTTAAGTTGGTACTGAAAGATCCTTTGATTTGCGAGCATTTTCGGAAGAACTTTTTTTGGAGGACAACGATTAATTTTTTTCTAATTATTTATAATTAAATGGACAAAGGTATATCGGATAAAATTGATTTAATTTAATAAAGAATATAGTCAATCAATACAACGATCTTATCATTTCTATAATCGAAACAAAAGTCAACAACGCGTCTGTCTTTTATAAACAGCCGTCATTAAGGAATAGTGCATCGAGATGGCAACGAGTTTAAGAGTAACGCCGAATAGCACAAGTGGCGCATCAGTCGCGGAGTGAGATTATTTCTTAGGAGCTCCGTACAATAAAAGGAACAGAGAACAGAGAATAAGAGTTTTAACCTATCAGAAATCGTGTATTGTGAAATACACAGTTTCTGAGGTTGAAATTATTCTCTGTTTTCTGTTCCCTTTTATTGTGCGGAGCTTCTTACAGTACTTTAAATACTGATATTTTATGGAATTACACACTAACATAAATGAAAATGCATCAAATCTCAAAATTTTTAATGAAATTTACGAATTTCCACGGCGCGAATGAAAAATTGCATGAAACTCTTTTGAATTCTGTAAACCGCATTTGTGTGCAATTTTCAGAATGAACTGACATGGCAGAATCAACAGCGCGCGACTAGAAACGATATTCGCGATGCTTGCGATATATCGCCATAATTGCGTCATCGAGACTATATTTGCTTTGGCATTCGCGACGCTTTAAGCATCGTTTCATCCTTGTTTAATAATTATTAAACAAGGATAATTGATGCATACAAATATTATGAGCGACAAAGCGAACGCAGCCTAGATGAGAACATGAACACTTTGGCGCTGTTTCCGTTCACACATTCAACACCACGCATATCGGCACGCCAGCCGTTCTGTGTGTTTGATCCTCTCAGCTGATTTGTGCGAATAGTTCTACAACAAAATTTCAGCAAATGACGTAACCGGATGTCATCGATCTATTCTGCTTAATTTACTCGATGCTGCGACACAGTATATTTCCGTCGCGTTCGTGTATGTACGTAAATCAGCGACACTGAGAAGAAGACCGGTAAACAGAACCTACAGGAATCCAGCTCTGACAAGTCGACGGACAACTGGGCGGGTCGGGATCGTACGCTTCCGGAGTGCGCCAGACGACACACGTTGCTCGAGGATGACGTAACTCGACGGAAAAAGACACGCTTGGGCGACCCAAGGTTTCAAGGTTATGTCCGTCGTAAGCACTGTGAGACGGTAGCGAACGTTCGTCGTCGCCATCGCGACGAGTTCCTGTAGAAGACATCGTCGTCGTCGTCGTCGTCATCTCGTTTTTCATCTGCTCTCGGCCATATACATGTTTACACGTACTGTCTGTACTGATTATTGCGTGTTCTGATGAGATTAAAGTAAGTACGCGTTGCCTCTCGTTGCGTGATATTGTTACGTTATACAACGTAATTATTAGTAATTATGTAAATTCAAAACAAAGAGCTTTTTGTCTAATAAGTTATGATATAGAACTATATTAAGGTGACCAACTGTTTTAAATTAGGAAGGACAAATTTTAACTTTATTCTACTTTACATGTCCTAAATTTTGTCCTAAATTAAGGACATGATTATGAATTGTTTCTGTTTTAAATAAATAATAAATGTGAAATAATAAGTGAAAATAATAAGTATGAAATAAATTTTCAACTAACATTTAAAAAATTTTGATTTTTTTTATTTAAAAATTCAGATATTATATTCATAAAATACATTTAGAAAAATGGAAAGAAAAAAATGTGATTTTTGGTGTAGAACTTGGTATAATTTTTGTGATCTTATGTGATGCATTATTTTAATCAGCATTATAAAAGCAACCACATATTAAAAATTTTGCTAATTTGACAGAAATTAGTTTTTTTTATAAGAATATAGAGGATTCTTTATTTAAATGTATATAGATATATTATTTCAACATCAGATTTGGAAATAATAAACATAAATAGACTCTCTTAGTTGATTTATTCATACAATTTTGTTTCTATATTATTTATTGTGTGTTACTAGAATATTTGTGATTTCATTCAGGTCATACATACACAACTAATAAATTTTTTACTTCTGTAATTTTTACATTGTTTTAAGATATACAATCGACTCTCTATAATTAGAGATTACTTTTTTATGAACACCTGAGATTTTTATTAAGTTTAATTTTTATTTGTATTACATTCACATATTATAGTAGTTTTCCATTTACACCTAAACTCAGATAATTCTTATTTATGATGTCATAATGCACATTCCTTTCCAACAAATGAAATTCAACAGAATTTTTATCTACAATATGCAAAAGCTTGAGATACATTAGGCTTTACTGAGTCTTGTTAACTTACATTAAAAGTAGGATTTATAAACCTGTATTGTTATGCAATAACTTTGTCACCAGAATAAACAAGTAATGACATCATTGAGTATAAAATACTCACATAACTTTAGACTCAGTCATCACTTGTGTGAAAATAGAAAGCAACTTGTAGTCAAACTTGTAGTGTCAAATTATATAGCTGTTATCAAATGTGAAATGGACATAATTACAAATAATAATGTCCAAGAGAAAAATACATTATAATATAAAATACATTGTAATATAAAATTTTAATAAACTGATTTCGAGTTTTGAACCCATCAACTGACTAGTAGGATTTTAGTTTTAGAATGGTATGGAGTAGTCTCCAAGACTATCTATACTCATTCGACTGTGCTACTAGTGTAAGAAATTCTATTTGTTGTGATATTTTATATATCTTTATTTATATCTGTGATTATATATCTGTCATTTAAATTATAGTTTGGCAAAAATGTGCTACAATTATATTACATACATTTATTTGCATATATTATATACATATATTTATTTGCATATATCAATATATAATATTATCTTTGCTTTAATGATAAGATAAATTTAAGCTGACTGGATGTACATAATGCGTCAGAGCATAAATTCTGTTTCAAGGAACAGATAATGCTTTGTCAGAGAAAAATAGGTGGTACAATTTCAAACATGGTAATTCAATGAAACAAAATTTTAATCCAATTTTGAGATACAATTGTAGTAACCCTCTATTGAGTGGAAGGTACTGAAGGGTACTAAACAGGAAAAAATTAAATTAAACTTGAACTTCGAAATTGGATTAAAATCTTACTTTGTTCAAAATTGTATTACGTTTAAAACTATGTCACCTTATCTTATAAATTTTTATCAGTTGCTTATTAGTATTTACAAAAGTTTTGTTTTAAATTATAACGTGGATTATCTGTTATAATATGTGTGCATTAAAATATAATTTTTTAAATCGTTAGCTGAAGTACTGAATTGAAACAAAAATTCGTAATGCTACTTCTTTGTATCATATCGGCATTTAAAAAAAAATTAGCAAATATATTATTTGATATAAGAATTTTCTTACGTCATGATTGAATCTAATAAAAATCTCAGTTGTACACATAAAAATATTTTTTTCTTAAGTTACACTGTAGTAATAAGTATAACTTATTAAACATAAGTGTCTTTATTTTAAAAGCCATAGTGTCGCAACACAGAGGAATTACAGAATTTGATTGAGAAAAAACGAGAAAAAAACCGGTAACAAAATGGTCTTCGAATCTATTGTTGCGGAGCTCCTTAACAAGGTGATCGGCGAGTACATTGAGAATTTGGATTATAGTCAGCTTAAAGTCAGTCTCTGGGGAGGTAAGAATGCAATGTGATTTTATTACTCGATAACAATTATGTATTGTAAAAAAAAACTCTTTGCTTTCAGGCGATCTTGTGTTAAATGATTTGTTGATAAAAGAGTCTGCGTTAGATGTGTTGGACCTTCCAGTGAGATTAGAATATGGTCGTTTAGGTACAAAAATTATTTATTTATTTATTATTTATTAATATAGTATTCATTA
>NW_017259404.1:1241020-1256801 GCF_001594045.1 Atta colombica
ATATTGAAAATCCCATTCAAAGATATGTGGAACGGTCAAATTGATGCGATAGTTGAGGAACTGTTTATATTAGTAGTGCCTACAAGTCAAGTTTCGTACAATGAAGATAAAGAAACGAAAACACAATTGGAAGCGAAACGAGCGGAACTCGCGAGAGTGGAAAAAAGGAAACAATTAGCAGAGATAAAATGTAATTAGATATTTATATTTTTTAAATAAATTAGTAAAAAGAAGTCTAGAATTTTGTGATCGTATGATAATAAAATTATAAAAATAAAATTTTTATAATTATTTATTCAATTTAATATTGCTTCTTAATTTATTTTAAATATTTGTAATTTTTATAAAAATTATCTGAGTTATAGAAATATATATATGTGTGTGTGCAAAGATGTATGTCCAATATTTAATTTTAATTTTAATTTTTTTAAATAAGGTTTAAAAATTTTTTAACTCGTACAGCGCAAGAAAAACTGGACGACTCGATGGTCGAGAAGTTAGTCGCTCGCATGATCAAGAATATTCATGTGGAGATCAAGAGAATTCATGTGCGGTACGAAGACCACGTTACCTTCAAAGATCATCCGTTTTCCTTTGGCTTTACGCTAAATACCTTCGTCCTTGAGAGTTGTACAGACTCCTGGGAGACCACTGGCAATTTGAAGGACATGTATGTCATTCCACAAATCTTCAAATTGTGCAATCTGGATGGATTGGCTGCCTATCTCAATACAAGCGTGGAGCAATACAGCAAGAGCTCGCAGTCCTTGTATACCAATCTCTTTTGTAGCGGTATTGCAACTATGGACTATACTCCAATAGGCTACCAATATTTATTAGGACCAATCAATGTCAAGTCTAAACTCAGGCTTAATCCCAAGCCCGAGTCTGACGGTAGTAATTATACCATCCCGAAGGTAATTTATCAATCTGGCAAGGAAAGATTCCACTATATCAGTTTATTAAAATAAGTGAATTTTATGAATTTTTTTTTTTAAACTATTGATATCTGGGTAAACTTTTTTAAGGATGTAAAAAGACATTCTTATTATATGAAAAATTTGTATATAATAGAATTTAAAAAAAAACAGCCTTTTTTATAATTATGTCAACCATTTTCCACTTCAAAATAAATTCTTTTTTAATTAGATAGTTTATTGATACTATTTCCATTTCTAAAAAAAATATGAAGATTGTTCAGTTAGTTTTTAAGTTATTCTGTACGTTGGACATAGTTAACATTATTATTTTTTGTATTCAAAGAATCTCTTTATATTCTAAAAAAGTTTATTCAAACCATCAATGGAAATCAATCTGATCAATATATAATTCATTTGACATTCGCAATATTATCATATCTCCTGATAATTTTCTAAAAAAAAATGATTAAAAAGTATTTATTTTTAGAACGGTTGCACTCTTTTTTAAATTATTTACTCCTTACAGTTGAGAGCTTTTCAAATTAGATTGAATCATTTTATATTTTGCTTTTCTTTTCACAGGTATGGTTGGATCTAGAGATGCAAAAATTACGGATTGGTTTAACGAAGCGTCAGTATCAGACCTTGGTACGGTTGGGAGAGGGTTTGGATCAGGCACAGAAAGCCGCACCATATCGAAAATATCGACCGAATTTGAAATTATATCGCGGTCACTACAAGGAATGGTGGCGTTTCGCATATACCTGCATCCTTGAGGAAACCGTGCGACGGTGTCATCGCAATTGGAACTGGGATCATATGAAGCTTCATCGCGATACTTGCCGCGCCTATGCCAAGGTCTATCAGATTAAACTGACAACGAAGAAACTAGCAAAAGAGATCGAGGAACGGTTGACAAACTATGAAAGGAAACTAGACATCTTCAACTTGGTGATTATCCGACAGCAGATCGAGATGGAAGTTGAGAGACTGGCAGAGCGGGAGAAGACTCTGAAAGCGAATCGAGGTTGGTTCGGTTTCCTGTGGACCAATTCGCAGGTCGAGGAGACGAAGGAGCTCAACTCTGCTGCAGCCATTATGCGCAGGTTTATTGCTAAACATTTTAATAAACCAAATTTTCAGAAAATTTTGGCATACTTTTAGAGATTTTTATATACTTCAACTATCCTGTAAAATTTGTCTTTAACGAATTGTGAGATCGACGTATATTAAATTCAAAGTAATTTTATCTGGCTTGTATTAACAATAATAAAATAAGATAATAGACAAAAGGATGTCAGTTTTTTTAAATAATAACTATATTTGTGTTAGTAAATATATTTTGCGATCATTTATTGGCGTATTCTCGTCTTAGCTTATTATTATTTTTAACGAACATAACACGTTTAGCATATTAATAATGATGATATTATGATACGTTTAATATATTAATAATGATGATATGATTAGGTTCGAAGAAGCGATGACACCACAGGAGAAGGAGAAACTCTATCGGGCGATTGACTATCAGGAGAACTCCGCGCCCACGCATTATCCAGAAACATATGAGATGATCGACACACATTTCCTTTTACATGGTCTGCAAATTTCTCTACTGGACACGGACAAGGAGCATTCGTGTGTCTTAGACCTGCAGCTACATGGCGTACGAGCTGGCTTCAAGTCACGACCATCCGCGAACGCGATCCTTATCACTGCTTCTATTAGCGACATGAAATTACTGGGCGCAACACAAAATGGTCGGGTGCCCTCGCTCTTCATCCCAGAACATGGTAGCTCTGACTGCGCATTGCTGTCGGTCTCTTACGAGAAGAATCCGCTCGATAGGCTGTGCGGTGATCGTGTAGTCGTCAAGTCCCGATCTGTCGACATCATTTATGACGCGCAAACTATTAAAGAGCTAGTCGACATGTTTAAGGTATTCTTTTTAATCTTCGAATACACAATGCATTCGCAGAAAATAGAAGAACTTTTTAAACACTAACTAAAATTTTTCTTGAATTTATCTTATAATTTTTTTCTTATTTTTTGCAATCTATTCATTTAATATAGATGAATATTTTCCAGGTGCAAGACTCTTCCACGCTGAGTCAGCTGCAAACAGCCGCGGCAGAACAATTGGAAGGCCTGAAGGAAATGTCGGCACTCGGATTGGAATATGCTATAGAAAAGCATTCGATATTGGACATACAAGTGGATATGCAGGCATCACAACTTATCATACCGCACGGAGGTCTCTATGAAGACTCGAAAGCATTGATTGTTGTAAACTTAGGCAGTCTAAAGATGCATTCTTTGGAAAAGGGCAAGAGTGACTTGGCTGGGGTTAGCGTTAGACAGTTGGTTAGCATGGGCAAGAGCGAGGAGGAAGTATTGTTGCATCTAAGAGAGCACAGCTATGAAAAATTTGTTTTGAAGATAGTTAACTTTCAGGTAATAATAGTTTAATTTAATAGTCTAATTTACAATTTTAGTAGTTATACTATTGTAAATTAATGAATAATATACGGAAAGATGAAAAATGGAAGTCAAATATTACATAAAAAATTGATAAATATTATATAAATAAATACATTTGTGTTAGATCTATGTATTATATACAGGTGTCATCCTGTATAATAAATTAATTAATAAACAATAAAAGATATGCAGAGTGATAAGAATAAATAAATAATAGTTAATAGATAAAACTTCTGAAAATAATTTCTAATTCAAAATTATATTATTTTGTATATAATATTATTTTTTATAATAATAGTTATTTTCTTAAAATTTATTGCATTAGATATTGGTTTCGCTACCGAATGAAGAATGGCGATCAGCCTTGGCAAATACCGAGAGTTCTCTGACGTTACTCCATCCAACTACATTGGAAATTCAATTCCACAAGTGCCTAGTGACGGACGATCCTTTGTTGCCGAAATTACGGCTCCTCGGTCACCTACCTTCAGTTACAGTGAACATATCGGATGTTCGATTGCTTCAGGCGCTCTCAATCGCGCAGAGCATTTCTCAGGAGGAAAAACCTGGAGAGTTGCAGCGTACCTCTCTCTCCAAGTCCATTTCGCAGTTATCACTGAAGGAACTGGGCACTACAATATCCAACATCGCTGACAAAAGAAAGCAGCAACAAGCAACAGCCACTGCACCAATAAAGCAGACCACTGACTTGGAAATGAAATTCGAAATGAAGGAGTTTACACTGTCGGTTTCCAGACAACGAGATAATGTCACGGTACCCTCGGAATTTATCAGGTTTGAAACGATGCTTCGTTTTATTTTAATTATCTTATATTGAAATTTTTTATTGACACCTGATGAAAATTTTTCTGAGAATTGTTTATATAATTTGTCATAATTTTTATATAAATTTTAGAAACTTTTCAGAATAATTTTATAACTTTTTTCTGAGAAAATTCTCAGATTTTTTTATATAAATTGAAATAGTTTTCAAAATGAATTTACATCTTTTAAAAATTTTTTCACCGAAGTAAATTCTGACATTTCCAAGAGATTCCTCGTTCTATAATCGTTTGATGAAATCTTATAAAATCTGAAAAAATTAAGTTTAAAATATATTTCAGAAATCGTAGAAATTTTAGAATGAGAAATCTTAGAATATATCAGAATTATCATGTATATAAAAAATTTTCACATATATAAAAAATTTTTTAAGAAAAACTGTAGGCTGACTTTCTTATAGATGACTAGTAGTTGACTTTCTCCTTATTTCTAAAAAGTGTTCTAAATGTATGAAAATTTTATATATAGATAAATAATTTAAAATGCATAATGTAAATGATTCAAATAATTAATTAATTAAATATATATTAAGAAGGGCTACAAACCAAGTGAAAACACTAAAATGTAAGTGCTAAGCAAAATATATATTAGCGCTAAAACAAATTAAAATAAAAATAAATAGAAATGAATGTATAATAAATGGCATTTTGACTCTGATCGGATCATTAAAATATTAGATCATTAAAATATTCGTGTAAAAACTTTCAATAAATTAATAGTATAAACATATTTGAAATAGCAACGGCCTATAACTAAAAATTACAAACTATGAAAATAAAAACTTTTTTAATTGTACTAACTTCAGCTGGATATACAAAAAGGTAATAAAATAACCTACTGTGGTTATCGCAACAGTAATAAAAATATTGCTATTCAATAGAGATCTTTAATTGTGCGCAAGATAATACAGAGAAATCTCGCAATACATTAGTTAATATATTAAGTTCATGTTGATGAAAAATAGCTAAAAAAATAATAAAACAGTCTATCAAAATATAAATACAAAGAATCAATAATATATCAATAAAAAAAATAACATCAATAAAATAAGGAACATTCGTTAATAAAAGGCTCATAAAAAAGGAAATCGTAGTACAAATACTTTCAAAATATTTTCAATGCTAAGTTAATAACATCAGTCAGAATGTGAAAAAATATAATATCGGTTGTAAAAATTGAGATTCAAAAAGCAATCAGTCTGTTAAAATAATATAAAGTATGAAAAAATATTCGTTGATAAAGAAGAGCTCATATAAAAAAGGAAAAAAATAAATACCTTAAAATAAATACCTTAAAATATATTAGTTCCAATGTTAAATAAAATTATATCAGTCAGAATATAAAAATATCGATAGAACAAAAGGTTTAAAACTCGAAATACAAACAGTGTACTGATATGTGTACAGCAATAAGATAAATAAGCAATTTGCAATAGAGCTTTCTTGACATCCAAACCTATAATGAGAAAAACTGACGAGAAGTACAAAGGCACAAAGAAGGAGATACAAAATAAAAGAGAAAGACAATTAAGAGGAAGGAAAAGAACAGAAAACTAAGAAGGAGAAAGAGGCTAAATAATAGGAAAATAAGAGAGAGATTTATGTAGAGATTCAGTATCGTTTTGTTTATTTACAGACTCTGTTTTTGCTTCTTTATATGAATCATCCGATATCAAGCATTTATTATAGAAAGATTCTCTATCAAGATTTCTCACTTTATCCCAATCAAATTCATTATTACTCCATTCGATGATTTGTAATGACTGATGGCGATCCCGTTTTTTTCCTTATATCAGATATATGTTCTTGCAGTCTGGTTTTTAGCTTTCTCTTGATTTGCTCAACGTAACTAGCATCACATAAGATATTGTGTATACGACTTTCTGATTAGAGAAAAAATCGAGCTGATTTTTACTTCTTTTTATATTGTTTTTTAGGGTATGGAAATGGAATAAGCCAAATTATAGTTAATTTTCCAAGCAACTGGCCTAAAGCTTTCAGAAATAGACTTGACGGGTAAAAAACTTTTTAGCACAAATATTCTTGTTAAGAATGTGAAAATTTTGTGTACTGCTGTTCCTATGAATATGATAATTCAATCTATTATTGAGTGGAGAAGATGAAATGAAGTGAATAACAATTTTGTAAAAATATATTGGTAATATCAATAAGATTTTTTTGCTAGAAAATAGGATGAGACAACAATATAACTCTGTCTATTGCACCTATGACAACAACCTCTTTTATAACATAATAAGTGAGAGTGGAAGTTAAGAAATCTTCTCGAGCAAATCGGTTTTTTATATCTATCAAAAATTATTGAGTTATTTTCAACAATGATAGTGATGTCTAAAAAATTCAATCTACCATTGGTCCCAATTTCCGTGATGAATTGTAATCTTTCTAAAGCAGAAGACTCAAGATCTTATAATACTATTTCAGGGTTATTACAAGGAACAATGGAAACATCAAAAATTTGTTTATAGAATACATTATTAAAAGAAAAAACAGTTAAATTCAAGACAAAGCGTATAGCTATAAGAAATTTGTCTAAAGGTGTAGTATTCATAGATATATGACTCTATCTTCTCACGATACTCTGAGATACCAATTCTATGGGAACATTTGTAAATAGCGAAATTATATCTAAAAATGCCAAAGTATAGTCAGGATCAAAAAACCTTCCGTTTAGCTTGTCCACCAAATGAAAGCTGTTTTTCACCTGGCCATGTCTTTCAGGAATATTATTATGGATAACATTATGTAGAAATAGGGAAAAATAGTAAAGAACTGTTTATCGAAGAAACAATAACCCTTAACGGATTACCAACTTATGAATTTTAGATAAGGCTTTACAGGCTTATGAATTTTAGGTAAGCCATAGGAGAATTGCCATTTGTAATCAATAATCTTTGATATACTGAGTCTTCTATATAGTCTTTGTTTTTCCAATATAATACGCAGATCGTTAGTCAATTTCTTAGTGGGATTCTTCTCTATTCTAAAATATGTGTATGTATATATCAATGTCTGAAAATATTTCTTCCATTTTTTGAACATAATCGGTTCTATCCAAAACTACGGTTACATTTCTCTTATCAGTACGTGTGACTAGCAAATTATTATTATCTTTAATAAATTCATTAGTAGATTCTAATCATGTTGATACCTGCTTATGTATCGAATTATAAGAAGGAAATTGTTAAGAAAATCTATTAAGAATTGAAACTGAATTGTTTTTGATGAAATTAACAATATTCTTAGGACGATTATAAATGTTATTTTCTACATTTTTTATGAACTCGATCACAGTTCTTTGTATGTTATATTTACTAATAAGTAGACCGAAACCTTCTCCAATTAATAATAGTTAAACGTCTCTGAGAATATTAACATCACTTAAATTAATGAACTAATATTATCATGAGTCCAGATAAGATGTTTCCCCAAAATTATTAGAAGAAATAAAACTTTTTTGAGTTTATTAGACGTGTCTAAAACTAGGATCGTTATAGTGTATTGAATTTGATAAATTTCAAATACCACACACGTATAAGAGATAGACTTAATCTGAGATTTTTTAGACATAATTTGTTTGCAACTATTGAATTTTTTAATTAATTTTAAAAGTTTGATTCGCAAAATAAAAGTTGTTAATTTTGTTATTATATTATATGTTAGATATATAAAGAAGCTGCATAACAGATTCAAGACATAATAAGTTCTTCTTATCAAGAATCAGATTAGAGATGTGAAATATACTAATTCTGATGGATTTTAGATGGTAATAAGCATCTCTAAGCTCCAAACGCAATATTGCTTTATCATTATTATTCTGTATTCTTGTCGCTTATAATAAAAAAAAGACCTTTTTATATATCTAGCTAAAGTCCAATTAAAAAAGTTTTTATTTTCATAGTTTGTAATTTTTAGTTATAACCGTTGCTATTTCAAATATGTTTATACTTATTAATTTATATTTATTAATTTATTGAAAGTTTTTACATGTCTAACATTGATAATGATCCAATCGAAGTCGAAACGCCGTTTGTTACATATTCATTTCTATTTATTTTTGTTTTAATTTTAGTTAATATTTTAGTAATATATTTCGCTTACTAATATATTTTGCTTAGCATTTACATTTTTATATTTTAATTTGATTTATAGCCTATATATTTACTTAATTTAATTTGTATGAAAATTCTGAGAAAAATTTTTAGCAAGGACTTTAATGAAATCTTTCTGAATTTATTCTCTTCAGATTCCAGGTGTTGCAGCTGGAGGCGGAAATGTTACAACGTACGTACGATCAAGAGGTGCAGTTGAGACTGGGTGGCGTGCAGATGCGGCAACTATACGAGGGTCAGGAGATCTTCATGGTCAATACACCGATGTCGGCCGGCGGAGACGAGTATTTGATCATCATGCGATATGTAAATGTAAACAAGCGCTCGCCGGAGTTTATTACGCGCCACGGTTCTGTCGTGAAATTGCTTCGACTGGAATTCACCTCACTGGACATATTGTTACATCAAGAAGCTCTTATCGAGCTGCTGCGATTTAGCACGTACATTCAGGACTCAATGAACTCACTCGAAGATATTCAGAAGAAAGAAACCAAACATTCTCGACCGATCCGTTTAACCTCTATTCAGGAAGAAACTTCTGGTTTTCTCAAAGAACAATTACAGAAACAAAGATTGAGACCCACCGGACGACGTAAAAAACAAACTGTTGAATTCATCGATCTAAAAGTAAATGCCAAGATTGGCTCGATTAATCTGAAGATTTCCAGCACCACCCGAGACATTACCGCGTTCTATATTGAAGGCATCAGCGCCAGTTTTCTCAGCAAGTCTTCGTATTTGCAAGTGAATGCTGATTTGACTTCTGTCAGTATTAAAGATCTGAATCCTGTTTCTATGTACAAGGATATAGTGACTGTGGAGGGTACTGAGTCTTTACAGGTAGGTGCTTTTATATTTATTTTACATTTTCAATTATTTCTTTAATCCTAATCGGCATTCGCGGCTCCAGTGAGCTTAGATATTTTTTTCAGAACTATATTGCGAAAAATTATTTGTAACAAATGTTTTTCAGAATCTCACAATTTTAAATTACATAATTTTATTTTGTAATCATTTTGGAAATGAAAAATGAAAAAAATCGATTAATTATATTAAACAAAAATACATTAATTTAAAGTAAATTAGATCCGCAAAATTAGAAAATTTTAGAGCTAATATAAATTGGGATTAAAAGTAATTGTCTGTGAAAATCTTTTATTTTCATATCAGATCCAAGTGGTAATGTATAACATCGAGGAATGGGAAAGAGACAAGAACAACATGTCTGTCAAGATATCGATGGGTTGCCATCGCATTGTCTTTTTGAATGCATTCGTCACCAGTGTTATGAATTTCCTAAACAATTTCCAAATGGCGCAGAAAGCTATCAAAGATGCATCGGCGGCGGCAGCAGAAGCTGCGAAGACTAACATTAAGGATGTCCAACAAAGTGCCTCACGCATCGAGCTAAATGTTAGGATTAATGCACCCATTGTATACGTGCCGATGAGCTCCAAGAACGAGCATAGCTTAATGCTAGACATGGGCAATCTTATGGTACAGAATGATAAGTTTATTCTGAATTGTAAATCAATTTAGTTCCAATTGAAGAATTTAGAAATTTTGTAGAATTAAATAGACACACGCGCGCGCGCGAATTACAGATCTATCATATTAATTTTATATGGAATCAATTTCGATAAATGATTACATTAGACTGATTTATAATGTTATTTTTATGAGACATATGTTATAATTATTGTGTGAACATAATAATTTTTTAACTAATGTTTCATATTTTAGAGTAAAAGATTATCATTTTTTTAATATTTGAGAAATAAAAAATATAAATTTAATTTAAATATAATTTATATAAAACTTATATAACTTATATAATTTACTTTAAATACGAAGTGCCACTACGGTCTGAATTAAGATGTTGAACTATTATATATAAATAAATTCATATAAATAAATTAATTTCAGAAATGCGTGCCGATAAATGCGTGCTGATAATTGCGTGCTGATATATCGGACTTTCGACGCAATCAATCTGAAATATTAATAATCCCCCCAAATTTCTCAAATTAATCTTAAAAAACTGTAATAAACTTATTGTGAAAAATATTTATTAATATTTCAGATTGCGTTGAAAGTCTGATAACCATATCAGCAATTATCATTTGTGAAATTAATTTATGTGAATATATATATAATAGTTTAACATCTTAACAGATTGTAGTGGCGCTTCGTATTTAAAGTAATTAACATAATATTTAACATAAATCTTGTTTCCAATCTTATTATAAATATAACTTATATACAAAAAAATAATAAATACGCCTCTATAAAATTCTATGGGAATAGATATATAACATCTTCAAAAAGCTGGATATAATGAACGAGGAAGTCGATGAATATCCCGTGGTTGATGAAATGAAAATCGAGTTGCAGAACTTGAAATTATCTCGAGTTCGACTGAACACAAAACAATTCATCAGCGAGAACGAGGTATTGCTGCTGGAACCAGTAACGTTTACGCTACTAATAAAACGAAATCTTTCTACCGCCTGGTTTACTTCTATTCCGGACATCGATATGTTTGGTAGATTGAACAAGATCAATCTACTGTTGAGTAAAGAGGATTACGTTACAGTTCTGAAAGTGCTGGAGCAGAATCTGGGCGAGACTTTTGAAGACTCCAAACCTGTGCAAGCTGTGCCATCCGCTGTGAAATCCGAATACAGTGGAGACCTTGAGGTGAATAATCATTGTGATAATATACAACAATTATAAAATTTTCAATTATTAAATTACACTGTGTGACAAAGTTTCTATTTCTCAACACTGAATGGTGATTCTCATATATTATTTTTAATAAAAGGTTTTATATCATTACATTAATTATTTTTTTGTATATTACAAAAATTAGTTAAATTTTTTATAATTATGTTACTGCATTATATAAAGAATTTAAAATAATGTTTCTAAAAATTAAAGAATGTAGAATTTTTTCGAAAGTATATTCTTTAGTATAAAAAAATTTTGCGAGAAACATCCCTTACTTGTTGAAAAACAGAAAAGTTGAAAATTTGTTGCACAGTGTTATTGACTAAATATATTTAACATTTGCTGTAAGATTCAACCGGTCTACAAGTACGAGATCGACGCATCGCGAGAAATACCATTGATTGAAACACAGGAACGACACGCTCACACATCCGTGAAGTTTGAGTTTATTATGGATAGTCTGGTGATCAATCTCTTCACCGGCGGTTCTAAGTTATTGCAGTCGCAGACGTCACCGATGCATCTGCCCGAGCATGGACTGGCTCGTTTCAGTCTCACACATTTTGCTCTGAAAGGCCGTGTATTTGCAGACGGTTTACTAGCTACATCGATTCTTCTAATGAATTGCACGCTAGATGACATGCGGCAGAGTCGAGAGGGCTCGCTGGTGCGAATCATGGAAAGGACCAGCAGCGTGCCATTGTCAAGGCCAAGTGAGGATCATCTCGAAGAACACGTCAAATATAATGCCAGGAGTATGTTGGACGTGACAGTGCGCCAAAGCCCGAACGACACGTTCGCCGACGTGCGAGTGTTCTCTTTCAGCATCATTGTCTCCCTCGATTATCTTATGAAAATCAAGGATTTTTTTGATGTGAATGAATTGAACAAGACGGCTGTTACTTCTTCTTCGAAAAATGAATTGATGGCACCAAAGAAAAAGCCGGCGCAGCAGCAATCGGCCGCCTCGACACTCAAAATGTTAACTGTGAATCTACACGTGGAAAAGCCAGATATTATCTTGCTCGAAGACATGGACGATATCAACTCGAATTGCATAGTACTGAATACAGAATTGTTGCTGAAGGTGCGTATTATGGGAGAGCATCAGGTGATCTCGGGTTCTATTAAAGATCTCTCGCTACTGGCGGGGATATATAATCCTGCGAAGAGGGCTGACTGGATCTATCAGGTATAGCACACATACACATAATATTCTATATATATTTACGTATATACATATTTATGTATGAAAAAGTTTAGCGGTAATTTAGAACGTGGATAAAAAATTATTTCAACAAGAAGTAAATATGTTTGGAAAAAAAATTCAGATAAAATAAAAAATTTTTATTTAAATTATAAGATTATGTTGTTAATATTAAATTGTTTTATATGTATACAACATTCAATTTTATTCAGAAAGTATAAATTTTCAATTCCAGTCACTTTTTATAGAGACACTTGTTATGATTAATTGACACTTTAATGATTAATTGAAATATATTAATTTAGATAGTTAAATCGTTATTGTCAAATAAATTTACAAAATTATTTAATCTTACATGTTTAATATTTATAAATAGATTCCCTTTAAATTATTATTGTTATTGTAAATCAAAGCCATCATAAAGTAACTCATCCTAATATTTATTTTATGTTAATTGTTATTATTGTTAATTATTATCATAGGTTTTGAGGCCATGCAGTATTAGTGTAGCCGGTTCTACGCCAGAGGGAAAAGGGCTCCATTTAGAAGTTCGTTGCACGGATATACACATGTCTGTTTCGCCAGGTAATTTACGAGTTTCATACTGATAGTACCTAATAAAATAAAATGTAACAATTTTCAGGTGTAATCGAAATATTGAATAAAGTCATTCACACGGTGACAAAGAAAGAGGAAGAGGACAAGGAAGTCGTTAAACCTGAGCCTAATTATGAAGGATTGTGGATTGTTACACCTTTTGAAGAGAATAATTATTGGTTTTTAAAGACAGGTTAATAAGAAGTTGATAATTCGATGATTATTCGTTATACAAAAAAAATCTTATTTTTATTTGTTAAATTGGATCAATTTATTTTAGAAGTTGCGATGGAAGCATTCGAAGAGTTTACGTATACAGATGACGAAGTTGCAGCACCTTATAAGCCCGAATTAGCTATTATCTCGGCGCCGACAATTTTGTTTACTCTGGAGGCGGGTGTCGGCAACAAAACTTTGCCAATGTTACTGCTTCATGTAGGTTTCCAAAGCAACATTAACGATTGGAGCACAAAATCTGTAAGTTGTTTACGAATCGTTTTTGTATTATTTTTTTTATTATTTATATTGAGGAATCAATTTTGATGAATTATTTTTTATTTTTGTGTAAGACTGTTTCTTGTAAGACTTTTTTATACTCAAAAAGAATAATTTTTGAAAATTTCACACCTTTTAATTTTTAGAATTTCCGCTTATTATTATCTAATATCCTTTATAACATCATTTTTTTATGTCTTTTCTCCATTCGTTATTTTTCTCAGAATTTGTGGATGATAGAACTTTTTTAACTTTATATTTTTTTCTAACAATTAAAAACATATAAGAATCACTATTCAGATGTAGAGAAATCTTGCTCCTTAATTATTTATCTTGTTCCTTATCATTATTATTATTCTCTTATGAGTATTATGGTTTACGTGACTTGTGTTCGCAGATGAGCATGGACTGCACGATGTCGGTGATAATGTCGTATTATAACAGTTGCCTTGCGTTGTGGGAACCATTGATCGAACCAACAGAAAGCTCCACTAACGGTAAACGCGTCTCAACGCCGTGGGAATTGAAAACGAAGGTAACTTTAGCATTCTTCCTATCACCTCTAATAAATATTTAGTTGATTGACGTCAATTTGTTTGTTAGGTTCAATTTAATGATATAATGCTAGACTCCAGAGGCGCTAGTGCAGTCAGCCCTACTTCGGAGAGCGAAGTCGAAGAATTACACCAGTCTACCAAGATGTCTATCGACATTACGTCTTTTGTAAGCAAAGTTTATCAGGATATAAATATCAAATTGATTATAGATGTGGATTATAGATATTTTTTGTGTTTCGTCTTAAATGATACAAAATTTTCTGTGAATTTTAATGAGATTTGTCGCAGCTAGCGCAATATTATTGGGAAATTATATGCCGAAAGAATGTAAGATCTCTCTTTTGTTTGGGATAGGATAATCTGGAGATAACTGTCACAAAGACCTGTTTAGATGTTCTAAAACAATTGGGTCAATCGTTTTCCTCGGCTATGGAGGCCAGCGGGAAGGGTCCTACCAGAAAAGTGGCGCCGTATGTGCTGAAAAATGAGACCGGTCTGGCGATAATACTCGATCTGGAGCACAGTTTCTTCAAGGTCATTATAATAAAGAATCTTACATTTTTATTCACTTGTTTACTCAATGTAATTTTATAAATTAACATTTGATTTGATGATAAAATGATAATTTTATTAATATAAAAGACAAATATAAAATATGCCTTTACAGATTTTTGATGATGGCTCGATAATAAAAGACCATAGCAACTCATATATGGAAGTAATTCTCGAAACTGGTGCATCGATACAGCTTGCATCTAAGACGTCCAAGCTACTTGACACGCGTCTGATTGAACAGTTGAAAGTGGAGACCGTGAAAGACAAAGAAGATAGTAAATTCTCCATATCTGTAAGTCATTATATAATCAGAATATAAAACTGTATTCATGATTCTTTGACGTATCTGGAGTCAATCTATTGATGAAAATGTAGAAAATAGTCGATGACAAGCGATTGAAAGTAACTTTCAGATTACAAATAATAAAAAACATTAAAAACATAATTAAAAAACATTAAACAGATCAACAATCTGTTTTTAATATATCATGATATGACTTGATGAGTTTTAAAGTAATAAAATAAATGTTAGATTATTTTATCATTATTAATATAATTAACATAGTAATTTATAATAGTTTAAAGGCATTCAAAGCAAATTGGCGATACCTGTGTTGAGAGCAGATAAGAGATTCTTCTCTTTAAAGCATCGAAAGGATGGTTCGGAAGAATGGGGTATTGTGTCAGATATTATTGTGGAAGAAGGTAGTACGATCGTCTCTCTGAGAAGCATTCTTCAGGTAAATAGAGGAGAACGAATCATATTTTATCAGTAATAATTAGCTCCTTGCATGTTATAGGTCCACAATCATTTCGCGCAGCCGATATCTGTTTATTACATGACGAGACGTGGAAACGAGGTGGAGTGCGTGGGCACAGTAGCACCGGATGAAAAACTTAATTTACCTCTAGATGCCGTGTATACCCCGACCAACATTTATTGGCTGTTTTTCAGCGTCAGCGGGTAAGTTCACATTGTTTTATGTTAGCAATATTATTTTCTTGATTATTTTCTTGATTATTGTTTAAAGCTATTTAACGTAATTATGAAAATGAAATAATAAAAAATAAAATAGTAAAAAAATTTTTAAACATATATGTACAATATATATATCGTAAATGTAGGTAATTTCGGACAGCGTAGATAGTAGGATGATTGAATTTAACAAAAGTACATGCTGTCCCAAATCATCTGCATTTGCAATACTCTTTCTTAAAAGTATAATATATAATACATTACAATTATAGATATATATTATAGATATAT